>NC_052065.1:34918968-34995616 GCF_903992535.2 Arvicola amphibius | reverse complement strand
AAATACTAAAATCTATACCAGTAAAGTGAAAGGTGAGCTGAACATACTCACAGGAACCGACGCATCAGAAAACCTCTACTGTCCAAATAATGGAAACCAAGCATTAGAACATATTTTCTAAGTGTTCATTAGCTTTTATCAGGGACATTCATTGATGGAGGGGCTCGCCTTTCCTTTTATCCAGATACTATTTAATTAGGTTAATAAATATATTTACGGTCTCGATCATCTTTTAATTCACCCACACAAACAGGGACAGTGGGAATTTGATTGTGGAAAGAATGATACAGTCATTTGAAAGAGCCCTTCCTTTATTTGTTCAGAACATGGTTAGGGCATCCTCTTAACATTTCCCAAATTGAATGAACCTGTCTCTTTGTGTTAGGCAATAACCTAAGAATAGGGAGAGGCCAACAATCATTAACAATTTATTGTCCTTGCTGACAAATTAGAAACTGGACTGCCCAGAACATTAAGTTACAAGGGCAGCAGGGAAGTCTGAAGGATCAATGATGCAGATGAGCCTATCACAACCCGCTCTGTCTCCTCCCAGAGCGTCAGCAGAGCGAGGAGTTTCCTTCCGCTCATTGGACGCTGCTGAAGTGAACAAGCACATGCTTTTCCCCAGGGAGCTTCCACGTCTGAGCCTTGCATCACCTGAACGAAGGAAGGAAGGGAAAACACGAAAACAAAGAGGAAAGAGGGGAAACACGTTCTCACACGCATCGACAATGCACCTCCGAGCACCATCTCACACGGACACGATGCTGAACAAACACCACTCCCTGCCATCTGGGAAGAGGGACATTGCATGCAGAGCCTTGAAGACTTACAGGGTGATAATTTTCCTCTAAGCCATATCCAGCAGTCAATCTAGAATATGACCCAGAAGTGGGCATGGCTCTGCCTTCAAAACTGCGGTGATGTCAAAAAGCCAGTGGACTGGAAATGCAGTCCGTGGGACAACAGCCCAGAGTCCAGCAGTCTAGTCATTCACTGCACGTGGAGCCGCGACGTAGTCGGTAACACTTGTAGATGTGGCTCAGGCTGCCTCAGAGGAGGAGGAAAGGCAGCTTGAGAATGTCTGGAGGATTTGTTGTTCTTGTTGTTGCTGCTGCTGTTGGAGAGAACACGTAGCCCTTGGTCATGCACATCAAAATCCCCTTTCCCCTTGTATCAGCTTCTCCCACAGTGCACAGAGGCCTTCAGAACTCTCTCTTTAAAGCATTCCTTTAAAAATCAAAGCATGCAAATAAAAAATGCCACTCCAACCACCTCAGTTTACAGTTATAAATGAAAGCAAGCAAAGCTGAAGGCAGATGGGCATGCTGCCGCGAGCCCGAAGTCTCAGCTCAAGAACAGAACCCAAGATGATCGGGAGCTTAAGGTTAGCTTTGAATGCCTAACAAGTTCAAGGTCACCCTCAACTAAGTGAGACCTGTCTCAGAAGTTGATCATGATGATGATGATAGAGTTAGAGATCAGGCAAGATAGCTCAATGAGTAAAAGCATTTGCCATACATGCCTGTTGATCTGAGTTTGATTCCTGGTACCTGCATAAAAAAGCCAGATAAGGTGGTTCGCACCTGTAATCCCAGCACTCTGGTAAAAGACCAGGGCAGAGAAAGGAGATATGGCCATTCATGGGCAGCCAGTCCAGAATACACAGCATGGCAGAAACAACAGGATGAGCCTTGTTTCAGCAAGGTGGAGTGTGAGAACTGACTCTCAAAAATTGTCCTCTGGTACACACATACCATGGTACCTGTGCACCACCTCTGGCACACATGTACCGTGGCACTTGCACACCACCTCTGGCACACACATACTGTGGCACCTGACCACCTCTGGCACACACGTACCGTGGCACCTGACCACTGCCTCTGGCACACACGTACCATGGCACTCATTCACTGCTTCTGGCACACACGTACTGTGGCACTCATGCACCGCTCTGGTACACATATACCATGGCACCTGTGCACTGCCTTTGGCACACATGTATCGTGGCACTCGTGCACCGCCTCTCACTCTCATGCACAAATGCACAACAATAATTGTTTCAGATTAGGGACAAGCCTTTCAAATCCACAAGTACGTACCTAGGGACTGAGGAAGCCTGGTGTCTCCCCCAAGATTCTGTCATGTCAGAGCACACAAAAGGCATATGCGCCAGCAATCAGGGTCCATGACAGAGGGACGCAAAGCCCTTAAGGGACTGGCAGTGTGTCAGCCTGCACTAGAGAAATCCCCAGTCTTCTAAACAGCTCTCGGTTCACCTGTTTGAGAAAATTGCTTGTCACCAAATGATACAGTGAGTTTCCCATCTGCTCTGGTCAATCCAAGTGATCCCATTCTTCCACAGGGGAGTTCTCATAAAGGACTTTCCTATCAAAACTGTGAAATAGGCCTGCCATCACCAGTGCCTCTTGACAGTCTGCTCACTTAAATGCACACAACCAAAGTGACATGCAGCTTCTTGCTGTATGTGACACCGTATCAGTCCTGCAGTTGGGGACAATGGATGTGATCAACTCAAAATTCAACACACTGGAAACCTGTCCTTACCCAGCAGCAAAAGGATGAGAATGCTGGGAAGAGGCACAGTGCGGCTAAGGGAGGCCTGTGAACTTGGACTCCTCGGCTTCCAAAACTCTAAGACATCAAGCAGTTCCATTTCTGTCTGAATGACCCAATCTCTGGTATTCCATCATGGCAGAAGAATGCAGCTAAGATATGATATCTCAAAGTTATGAGAGTTTACTGGGATTTATTGGGGATCGTGTATTATTCAGGATTGTCCAGTCATGGGCAAGTGTGTGTGGCAGTGTATGTCATTTTTAGGAGTCCAGTGGTGGTTAATGTTATGGATCAACTTGCCTGGGTCCTTGTGTCCAGATCCTAAAATCAAACTATCAACAAGACTGCTTGTTCCCTACAGAAGCAGGACCTTCTGGTAGCTGCTGGCATTCTATGAAGTGTGGTCACTGTCTCCATGGTCACAGAACTGTCTCTTCTGCATGTGCTCCATCTCCCTTATTAAAACATACGTAAAGCATTTTCCCATATTAAAACCCTTATTACATCACTGTCTTCGCTGGGTTTCTAGTGCTGTGATAAAGACCATGGCCAAAAACAGCTTTGGGAGGAAAGGGATTGTTTCAGCTTACACACCTTAAGGGAAGTCAGGATAGGAACCTGGAGTCAGGAGCTGAAGCAGAGACTGGCCTGCTCCTCATGGCTTGTCCTGCCTTCTTGGAGAGCCCAGGACCACGAGTCCAGAGGTGACACCACTCACAACGGGCTGGGACCTCCTCTATCATCACTCATTGAGAAATAGTCTACAGGTTTGTCTATAGCCCCATCTTATGGAGGAGACATTTTCTCAAATGAAATTTCCTCCTCGCAGAGGACTCTAGCTGAGTCAAGTTCATATAAAGCTAGCCAGCACAATCACAACTGCCAGAGGCTGGTTGTAAGGGGCAGGGGTGGAGAAGCATCACTTAGTCCAATACACTGAGTATAACGCATATATTTATTTTAGCTACCCTCATATTAAGACATTTTTACTATCTCCACTTGTGATTATCATTTTCTATGTTTTTCCCAATATACTTTGTTCATAATTTCTCTTTATTACTTTCCTGATTTCTATTAGCAAGATCAAATTTTCTCCTGTTAATGCAATGCTTACAAATTCTATCTACGATTGTATAGTGCTTGCTGTTGGGTCTCTCATTGTTAGAGCTACTAAGAACTCACAGCCGCGGGAGCAGGCTCACGCTAGCGCAATGACAGTTCATAATCGGCAGCAGCTCTGCCTGTCAGAGTCCACCCGTCCCACCCCTACTCTCTTTCCTCCCTGAGTACATTCTATCTGAGCTGTGTTATGCAGCGGGAACCAGGCTAGGCTTTAGCTTCATAAATCATCTGCATAGATCTGAATGTCCCGTGTCTTTAAATGAGGAAAGTAAGGGTTCGAAGAGATGGAAGAACTTGGCTCAAATTACAGGGTTCTTAATTTGCCAGATTTCCAGCTGCTGGATAGCATGCACTTTATTTCAGATTTGTGTGGTTGTGACAGCGTGAGAGGGGAATACACACAAAGTCACTCCAAGAGTTGTTTCTTTCTTTACCCATGTAATCTGTCTTCAAATAACAACATTCACCCTGTTCAAAGATGTCTGAGACAGTCTAATTGACCGTTTACTTATTTACATGTACAGTAGTGTATTAGTCAGGGTTCTTTAGAATAGAACTGATGGAATGAATATACATACATACATACATACATACATACACACATATATATACAATGTATATGTGGAACTCACACACACACACACATATATGTATGTATATATATGTGTGTGTGTGTGTGTGTGGTGTGTGTGTGTGTGTGTGTGTGTGAGCACCTTACAGGCTGTGGTCTCTCTAGTCCAATAATGGCTGTCTTCTAACTGAAAAGTCAAGAATGTGGTTGTTGATCAGTCTTCAAGGCTGAATGTCTCAGCTTGTCTTAAGTCTATGCTGGATTCCTAAGAAATGGGTTCTGATCCCAGTGAAGGAAGGCCTCAGTAGCAGGATAGCTGAGCTTACCAGCGATGATGAGGACAAGCAGACAGAGAGCAGAAAGCTTCCTTCTTCCATGTCCTTCGTGTAGGCTGTCACCAGAAGGTGTGGCCCAGGTTTAGGGCAGGTCTTCCAACCTTAAATGATCCAGATTTACGGTGGGTCTTCCCACCTCCAACAATCTGATCTAGAAAATCCCCCACAAGTGTGCGCAACTGCTTGGGTTTCAGTTGATTCCAGATGTGGTCCAGCTGACAACCAAGAGAAACCATCACAAGTAGAGATGCCATACATTCCAGAATCAAAACACCAATTTAACCTCAGCTCTGCCACTTCCTGGAGAACTAACTTAAAACTAGTCACATGATTCTGAGCCTTATTTCTATTCTGTAAAGTGAGGACAGCTGGAGCATATTCGTGACCTTGTGTCACTGTGACAAGAATGCCTGGCAGGAACAACCTATGGAAGAAGGATTTAGTTCACTGCACTCTTTGGAGAGTTCCATCTATAGTCTCATGCTCAAGGGCATGGTGTCATGGCGGCAGGAACATGTGGCAGGGGAAATCTGTTTACTTCCTGGCTAAACAGGAAGAAACTGCAGAACCAGAAGTGACTAGGGACAGTATGTCCCCAAAGTCACGCCCCTGATGACCTGCTTTCTCTAGCTGGGACTTGACTCCTGAAGTAAAGTCAGACTCCTAAAATAGCCTCCCCAACTGGGACCAAACATTCACAACTAAAGCCTGTGGCAGACATTTCGGACTTCAAATAGTTTCTACCTTACAGAGTTTTAATGGAACATATTCATGGCCATGCTTTCACAAATGGATGTTTGTATTTAAATCTCAATTGTCTGTTAGTAAGCACAATGAAGCATCACTGCTGTACCAATAGGCTGCCAGTTAGAGAGATGTGACATCTAAGTATATCTTTTGCCATGATTTCCACATCATTCAAAGGGGTCACTAAGATAATTTCTATGACCCCTTCTTGCTTGTCCCTTGGTGTCTTCACACGGACCACTCTGAACTGGGGACAGCATTGCAGGTTCTGTCTTGTTCTAGTGCTGCCAAGGTGATAATATTAATGAAGATGGATAAAAGCAGTGATAGACTATGTTTTTTCATGCTTTTTCTTGACATTGGAGTAATGCCCAGAGTAAGATTTTACATTAAGCTTCATTGTCAAGACACTGCCCATCCATCAGAAAGCAGCTTCCAGAGACAGCCCTGAGCTTACGTCTGTGAAACATTACCTGTAACTCAGTCAGAGAAGGCACATAAAACATTTTATTAAGTTCTCATTGGAGTGGACTGTTAGTGACCCTGTTCACAGGGTGCAAAGAGACCCATAGCCAAGGGCCTAAGTCATAATATTTGGAACAGGGTCAAAAAGTACATTCAGTGTTTCAAAATAATTTAAGTCTAACAAGCAATCTCCACTCTTCCATTGTATGAACTTTTGTGTGACTGTGGTAAATGATGGTTCAGATGCCATCAGGGAAGGAGGAAGAAGAAGCGAGTTTTATAATTATCAAAGGGAACACAGGCTTAAAGAGGTGAGAAATACTGCTTCTGAGAAATAAAATAAGCAATCCATTAAATGTTGGTTTGATTAGATTTCAATCAACCACAGACCCCAAACAATAAAAACTAGTGTGCACAGTATTCAAGAGGGGTGCCCCCAGCCGGAAATACTCGGGACTTGATTCATGAGAGCGTGAGTCAAGGGATTTCATCATCAACAATCTCTACCCATCCAGAACCATGATTCCCAGATAATTGTGATTTCCTGGGTGGAAAATTTATGTTCAGTGTTCCCTTCCTCCTGATGTCCAGGAGTCAGGCCATTGCCTAAACACAGCCGCTTTTGAACATTAAATTTCACACATTCTGGCTGACTACTATAGAGCTCCACAGAGTCTGCAGTCACCCAATACCTACATGCCGCTCAGGTCACCACTTAGCCACATTCCTATAGCAGACCTAGACAGCTGAACACCCCACTCTTTGGCTCTTTGATTGCGGTGAATTACTGCTGTCCAAGGCCAGGACAGCAGTCCTTGGAGTTAGTGTTTACGTAGCCTGAATTGGGACACAGAACAGCTAGCTTACTTTTCTGAGAAAAGGGCAAGGGACACTGACCTGGGTTTCCATCCCCTGTGAGGAGATGGACTTTGAACAGAGCCCACAGATGGTACAACCTTCTAGAAATCTGTCCAATGCTAGAGTTTAGAGTCTTTCCGTTGGTCCCTGTTGATGGCGGATACTCAACATGCCTGTCCATGGAAGAAATTCAGACTGAGATCATTCATGAAGTGCCTTCACCGAGCTGCCATTGTCCTACTTACTTTCAGAGTCAAGAGTCAGTAGATTGACAGGACATCTAGTGATCAGTGTCATGGAGGTGGTGAGACCCAGACTCACTCGAAGTCAGTGGACCTCTTCCTATGTGTTGCTTCCGTGCCTTTAAAGCCATGTGATGACAGGTCAAACACGGTAACTGAGGAAAGTCAGTGGCAGAACCTGGGGAAAGCTGCATGAGTTCCTTTGCGTTGCTTACCTCTTATAGTTGCACGCAGATTGGCCAAGAGAAAAGTTCCAACTAGAAATACATTCCTTCCATGGTCACTTGCTTGGCAATCGCTGAGTTGTGTTTGCCAATATATGCAGGTAGGACACTTCTTCCTCTGAGGCTCTAGAGCCCCTGCTGCTCCTTTATTTTATTCCTAGATCTTAGCACTAATCCACTTTCCCTTTCCTTAACTGGGGATACCCAGGATTGAAGGGACACTAGCCTTCTTGAGCATGTGGCTCTGGCAGGCCTTGCCCTACTTCCCCATTCCCTCTGTCTTGCTAAAAAGCTATTAGATTACATTGCTAAAGCTAGCCACCAAGACCTATTCCCTTATTTGATCATTTCTGCCTCCTGAAACTGACTACCAATGTCCAGCTATTAAAGTATTAAAGTCCAAGAACCAAAGTCCCTTTTGGCTCACCTAATTAACATGCTCCAGCAAAATATACCACTGCATCCTAGCCAGTCCTCACACGGACCTCCCTCCCCTTCTTCTCCTCTTAAAGACCACACCTGCAAGGTCGTTTGCTGCTGCTTTTCTGCCAGAGTCAGAGAGCAGCCACTAACTTTTCTTCCCCGCTTGATAAAGGATCTCTGTGAAAACAGGTGTTGGGCATAGTTTGTGCCAAATTTGGGGTCCAGGAGTGTGCAGGGGTCACCTTCAAGGATGATATTTATCTCTGGATATAAACATCAGCTGGAATGGCTTCTATATGGTGAGTGTGTTTTCTGACACTTACTTCATTGATTTTGTTGCCACACTAAATTCTGTAAGTGGCTTTGCTCCCAAATCTTGGTGCATAGGCTCTGTTTTATCTATGGTTTGTCCGCTACCCTTCATCACTTATCCAATTAAGTAAATATATTTTACTCATCCCACTTAATGTTTTTTATTTATCAACTATTTCATCACTTAAGGCATGCATTCTAGTTGCACCTGTGACTTTCTTCTGTTTTTTTTTTTTCTGTTCTGAATTTTATTCCGGACATGCTATCATCCACTCTTTGGCAAATGTCTAATGTCTGTGTTAAGTGGACATTTTAAACTTCAATTGCTGAAGAGTCAGCCTATTATTATCCCACACCAAAATGTTATTGATTGACAGGTCTCATTTTTCTCAGGGCACCGATTCATCCCTCATGATTTTTAGGCTGGAGAGGGAGAGAGAAATGCTGCCTAAATCCTTGTCACCCCCCAATGGAGTGCACACACAAAGCACTGAGGCTGTGCACAGCCTGCACGGGATCACTTTCTGTGAGCCTTGGGGAATGACACTTGCCAAGCGTCAATAGAGGAAAGGATGTCCCTACGCACACACTGGTGACACCAAGTGTGTGTTTCCATGGCAAGCAAGACTCCAATACCCTGCAGGTACAAATTAGCTACCATAAAACATAACTCATTTCTGATGCTGACTCCCCAGAGTTAGAGCACACCCCTCAGGTTAAGGGTTCAATCCTATAAGACCCCTCCCCAACTCAAAATGTCATTTATCAGTGTTGAATACATAGGACACTGTCTTCTCTCCAACTTGGCTACAGATTAGAGCCTTCCATAGCCTCTTCCCCACGTTTGACAACTGCCTGCGATAGCTCACTGAACTCATTTATATCAACCACTTTATTTCAAAGACGATGAACTGAAACGGGCAGATGAAAGGTACATATTGAAGGGTTTGCAAGGGCTCCTGTTATCTAGATGTTTCCTCCAAACTAAAACACCCTCTCCAGGAAGGAGTGGGAGGCTCATGAGACACAAGAGGTAAGCAAAATGTCACATGGATGGGAAAGCTGGAACTCAGAAGATGTTTTAAAACTGCCTCCCCAGCTTCCTAGGAGTAAGGCTGCTGGGGGAGAGAACAGACAAGCTGGACTGCCTGGAGAGGGCCACACTTTCCAGAGGTGGTTCCTGAGACCTGGGAGCTGCCTGCAGACTGTGCAGAGAGCTCCCGGGTTGTGGTTTTCCTGAGTTATCACCATCTTGGGATGGCGCTTGCATTTGTCACTTTGGTCCATCATGGGTTCCTATCTGCATGTGTGTGTTGTCTTCTCAGGAAGTATCTCAGGCTTGCAGTATGCCTGCTTCCCAGTATGTGAATTTGCCCACCAGCCTGAAAGCTCTCAGGACTCCTATGGAGGTCTCTTCACATAGACATGGTGGCTTAGAGAATGAGGGTATGTTGAAAGTTCCAGATATCTTTTTGAAAACTGTGGCTTGGTCTTCCTGGTGACCAGGCCCCTTCTGAAGCCCACCGAGAGTCAGCTATTAAAACAAAAGATGTTCCCGGCACTCAGAGAATTCCCCCAAAGACTCAAGAGCATTTGGTAGATGTTCTCACCTATCACTCAAGAGACTTCAGAAGACTTGAGAGCTCTACTCCGGGAATGGGGTGAACAAAGACCAAATTCATATGTCTTACTATGTTACATGAAAAGTGAGGCATACAGACTGGCTCACAATATATCTCTGCTCTTGTGCTAACTATCTTCAGGGCATGACACAGCCATCACAATCAGCAGCCGTGGTTACATGCAGTGGGCCTGTGCAAGACTGGTCTTGTCAACCATCAGTCACGGTTAAGGGCAGGACTCATGAGGCTCACCCCTTCTTGCTGATCTACTGGCTACTGAAAGAGTCTGGGAGATGAGTCAGTGTCATCTGTTGTGTCCCCATTGGGGAGTCCACCAAGCTCCAGTGGACAGTTCCAACCCCATGGTCACACAGATGGCCCTGGTTAAATCAAGAAAAAGGAAAAGGAAAAGACATGCATGGGAAAAGGCCTAGTAAGGAAGAAGGGGGCTGGACAGAGGTAGATGGGAGATAAGAGAGGATGGGGCGTAAGAATAATCAGAATGCAGGATGTACATCTATGACATTGTCAAAGATGACATCAAACTCAAAGGGGCAGAACAACAGGAAAAAAACCTGTGCATTTAGTTGTAGATGCAATTGTAAAAGTATGTTTTGTTTTGTTTTTTGTTTTTGTTTTCCTAGCCATGGTTGATTGAATCCTCAGACACCAAAGCAGCAGTTAGAGAAGATCCACTGATTGTCTTTTAAAGGGTTTTGTGGTCGCTAAAGGTAGCAATCTTCACTGCTATTTGGTAGCATCTGTAAAATGAGGTCCTTAGACAGTTTATCCCTTTCTCCTTTACTAAAGGGCAAGACTCCTAGAGAGACAAGCAAGATCCTTCAACCAAAGCAAAGCCTCCTGACCCAGCGTCTTCTCACACTCTATCCCCTCTTTCCTCTTCCCTAATGCTGCCCCCCACTTTTCTCCTCACTAATTCCTAGAAGTGATCATCTTAAACATCGTTGATTCAGAGATGCAGCCAGGGAACATGCAGGAGAGCTTAGCCTCTGCTTGGTTCTTTCCAAGAGTTCTCTGTGCTTTTCCTTCTTGCATGGCTTCATACTTGAATTACACATATACCTGGGTCTTTTACTTTAACACCAGCCTATCCCACATAGCCCATAAGTTAAGTTCCTCGAGGGTATGGATCATATCTGTTTATTTGCTCTCTAATGCCTGCCACGATGCTAAGCCCCCCAAAACTATCTGTAGAATGAATAGACAGACGAACTAAGGATGGAGAGGGTGCTGTGTTTGTAATAAGCTTTGATCCAAAAGCTACATAAACCCTACTTCTAGGTACCAATATGCATAACGTAGCTCAAACAGCAAACATCTATCCCAGAGTCTGGATTTAGACTAACCGAATGTAGATAACAATTTATTTAATCTTAGCTTCAGAGCGCACAGCCCTCAGGAATAGTGTGGTCTGTTTGAATCTTTATTGCGAGAAAAATACAATAAAATCAATAGTCAAGGCCTGATACTACTAGAATAGCAAAAGCTATTCTTCTATCTTATTTTCAAATCTTATATCCGGTTCGGGTCAGTTGACGGTGTTCTCCCTGAAGTGCTCCCTGAGGATTGTGGGGCCATGCTCAGGTTCAGTATAAGCTTGTCATGATTGATGGGTTATGTCTGCTGAGGGCAAAGGAAAGAAAACAGGGAGAGGGATGCCTGTATACACCAGCTGGGGACTAGAAGAGACAGACACTTAGTGATTATTAGTTTTTTCTTCATTGATATTAATTCTAAGTAAATCTGAAATGATTATTTCCACAAAACTTCTCAAAATCTAAAGCAAAGAAAAAGTGTTTGGTTTTATTATTGTGATGATGATGATGTGATGATGATGATGATGTGATGATGATGATGATGATGATGATGATGGTGATGTGATGATGATGATGATGTGATGATGTGATGATGATGATGGTGATGTGATGATGATGATGATGGTGATGATGATGATGGAATGAAAACGCGTCTGGTGGAAGACAGAACTGTTTGTGAATTCAAGCAGCGTGAATCTGTAGAAGTCCAGGTACACATCAGCCCAAGGTGCTTGAGTCCCTGAGAGTCAGCCTCCCTCATGCTCTGGACTGGTACAAATGACTCACAGGCATCAGCGCCCTCATTGTAAACAGCATCAATCTGGGCAGATGTCTCGTGACAAATAGAGCACAAAATCCCCAGGCTTTTAAGGGATTCTGCTCCCATGAAGATAAGTGATGGGCTTTCCTAAGTAGGTTAGTAAGCAGTACATTTGAACGAGGCACAGGCGTTCTCCCGCAAGGGCAGCAGTTGAGCAGGCGGGAAAGGTCAAGAGAAAGGTATCATGAGAAACAAACACTTAACCTCTTCCACTAAGAGCGACTTAGCACTGAGCTAGAGTGAAGAAAGAAAGTAGCTCACTGGGAGCCACCATGCCTTCAAGGTGTCCCACAGGGTTCTCAGAGGACCCTGAACGGTACCAAGTTTCAGTGTGTTAAAACACTCTTACTTATTATACAAGTACACACTCCTAAAAACAGTACAGAACGAGGAGGACTTTATTTGTCTCCCCTGACTCGTTCTGAGTGTTTCCTAGGGTTAATTGCTGGGAAGCTGTGTCGTGACTGAGGACAATCATGGGTTGCTTTGTCCTGCTGGAAGAGCCTTACCCACCCACCTGAAGACTCAGCCCACCGCTTCATACTCAGACAGCCCTGCCACCCTGTCTGTCCCAACACCACCCTCTGGGAAGCTGTTCAGGTGACTGTATGCTGCCCTTGGCCAGGGTGCCAGCATGGCAATTCAGTGCTATTTGCAACATTCTTACAGTAGCAGACGTAAGATGTGTTCTGAGTGAAAGCTGGTGAATGGCACCTCTGCAGCAAGCTACTGATCTCCTCTTGGTGAATTCATGAGGTTCCCACTCAGAAAATCCAACAGCTTTTCCCCATCCCAAGGGTCTACTAGTTGTGACTGAGTTTCTTGTTGCATTAACTCTACCTGGGGAGACACGAGCCAGTGTCTGTTCAGCCTACAGAAGGCACCAATAACAGACCAAGAAATGATTCCACCAACCTAGCTTGGTAGACCACTAGCATTAGTTACAGGAACATGAGTAAGGAGTTGCCTTATTAGAACATGGGCACTATATGGACAGATACATCATGGAAGAAAATGCTCCCCTCCAGAAATGGTGACAGCTTGTATTTTCTTGGGGAGGGATGGTCTCACGTGATGTCTTGTGATTCCCATGTCCTTCCCAAAAGTACGTTAATGGGTCATTTTTGTGAGAGTGTTCTGGGAATAATCACAGTCACTATTATTTCAAGATGGCACTAGCCGTGTCATGCCAGAGGGACAGAGTTCCACAACAGACCCAGCACAAGCTATAGCCCCCATCCTACCCCCTGCCACAATTGAGTTAAGAGGAGCAGGAAGCCTGCGGCTTCAAAAGAGCCACCTGTACTTCCAGTCCCGGCACTGCCATTGTCTAGACTGTGCCTCACAAGTCGCTTCATCTCTCTGTTAATGAAAAGGTTAGGACAAGCTGATGTCCTAATGTCCCCTTGAAATGAGACACGCTCTAGTGGATGAAGATTGATCAAGGTTTCTTTCTTAACCTTTGAAGAGTTCCCTGGCTTCCAGGAACTCCAAGCTCTCTGCTATTTGTGTTATTTAAAGGTCACCCTTGACAGGCTCCTAACTGGACCCCTTGGAAGAAACATCTCTGAATTTTGGGGGCGTGTGGCTTGGATTCACATCACTATGAATATATTTGGAACCTTAGGGGACCGAGAAGTAAACATGGAGAATGTTCCACAGGGCCTCATCTACAGCATTCTTCCCAGGCTCTCCAGCTGTATACCTGTGCAGCTTGCAGCCTTTGCATTGGAAGTGCTTGCTGTGCTCCTAAACATGCAAGGTTGCTGTCTTGCTGAATAATGTCACAGAAAGGCCTTCCTAAATGTCCCTTTGGATTCAAGACACTCTAGAGACTTTATGAAGGTATCCTACATTGCATCAGTTTGGTGTAGCAATTTTAGTCCCAAACAAAGCTACGGTCTTAATGAGTGTGTTGTTTACAATCTTATGCACTAACCAAGGCCTTTTCCAATGGAAAACCACAGGGAGCAACATTTGTGTGCTGTGTCCAGGTTTAAAGTGGTATCAGGTTCATACAACCTATGTGTCAAGTATACTTGGATATAACCTAGCACACAGAAAGCAAATTAGAACACCCTTTAATTCCAAGATGGAGAGAATTGGTAATTGGTGAATTTCACTTGTAATTATGGCTGGGAATGGTGAGCTGCTTAAAATCTGATGCCATTCCTATTCCCAGAAAGTTGATGCACCAAGGAATGCTTTCACATCCTATCCCCAAATGCCCCAAGACGCACAAACATTGAATCATGACATCTCCCAGCTGACTGTGTGCATAGGAATCACAGCACAGCCCTGAGACAGAAGGATGGCAGTAGTGTGGTGTAGCGTGGTGTAACCACCTTGAAGAATAAAGACAGTGGCCAATCAACAGTAGTTTCACAAGACAGTCATTCCTCAGATGGGGCCAGCTTACAGCATGTTGTGTACTTTATGATGAGAGCTGAAGATGTTCTCAACTGCTGAAGGGCTCTGCTGACCTCAGCATGGACTTAGTTTAATCTGCACACAGGGAAGCTATCTGGCTTCAGCTATTGATTGTCTTGGCTGACATTCCATTTTCGGGATCTCTAGGAAAAGAAATAGCAGTTGGCAGGAATGAAGATGTATGCGCCCAACCAGCCCCATGATGGCGATGACAGTTTTCACCTTGGCTGTTGGTTGATCTCCTTTTGTTCCAGTGACTCCTAAATCTTTGTCATATCCACATTTTCTGTGTGCTAGGTCTTTATTCCTACTTCTTGTGGGCTTTGCCAAATGTCCTGTAGTCCCATGGAAGCGGAGTCCTCTCTCATAACCTGGTTCCACCCCAGTGCCAATCATCTTGGACGGTGGCATCATGACTAGACAACTCAGTCAGCGCCCCCCTCTCCTGCTGTCACATCCAGTGAGTCACTAACCCTGTAATCTGTCTCCAGTGTCTCATCTTGCTGTTCTGCCCAGTCATCCCTTCTGCAGCTGCATTCGTCCAAATCACCTTCTTGCCTCTGATACAATCCTTCTACTGCTGAGTTCATCTCTATTCCAGGATGACCTTTCTGAAATGCAGGTCTAATTCACCTCTTCCCTGCTAGAAAATCCTCCCTGGTGGTCCGTGTGGGATTAACTCAACAATATTGATTTCGTCTGTTGCTGACTCTCTGTGTCCTCTCCTCGTCCCACTGCTTTATTCTAGAGAGTGAATGCCGTCACTTGACACATCCCTTATGAACAAGTGGAACAACTGATCCAGAGCTGCAATGCTGCAGTGATTTAATCTGAGAGGCTAGGGGTGCTGTGTTTCAAAACCCAGGATGGAATTTTTTTTTTTTTCTCTCATGGTTTATATATTTAAAAATTTCCACCTCCTCCTCCCCCTCCTCCCCTCCTTCTCCCCTTTCTCCTCCCCCTTCCCCCCTTCCCCCTCCTCCCCTCCCCTCCACCCATACCTCCCCTCCCTCCCTCTCAGGCCAAGGAGCCATCAGGGTTCCCCACTCTATGCTAAGACCAAGGTCCTCCCAACTCCCCCCAGGTCCAGGAAGGTGATCGACCAAGCTGAGAGGCTCCCACAGGAGCCCGTCCATGAAGAAGAATCAGAGCCCAGAGCATTGTCCTTTGCTTCTCAGTCAGCCCCCGCTGTTGGCCACACTCAGAAGTAGACGGGTTTGGTCGCATGATCCATCAGTCCCATTACAACTGGAGTTGGTGATCTCCCATTAGTTCTGTCCCACCGTCTCCATGAGTGAACGCACCCCCTCTCGTTCCTTGACTTTTCTCCCTCATGTTCTCGCTCCTTCTGCTCCTCATCGGGACCTTGGGAGCTCAGTCCAGTGCTCCAATGTGGGGCTCAGTCACCTTCCCCATCTGTCGCCAGCTGGAGGTTCCCTCACGGTCCTGACTTTCTTTCTCATGTTCTCTCTCCTTCTGCTCCTCATCAGGACCTTGGGAGCTCAGTCCGGTTGCTCCAAGGTGGGGCTCTGTCATTTTCTTCATCTATCGTCAGGTGGAGGGTTCTATGGTGATATGCAAGAAATTCATCAGTATGGCTATAGGAACTGGCCTTTTCAGGCTCCCTCTCCTCAGCTGCCCAAGGAACTAACTGGGGGCGTCTCCCTGGAAACCTGGGAACCCCTCTAGGGGTCAAGTCTCTTGACAACCCTCAGGTAGCTCCTTAAAATTCAGATATATGCTTCCCTGCTCTCATATCCCACCCTTCCTATATCCCAGCCACCCCATTCCTCCGAGCTCCCCCCGCTCGTCCCCTTCACACTTTTCTCTCCCCATCTTCCCTTGGCCCAGTCTGCCCCAACCCTCAAGTTCCCAATTTTGCTTGGCGATCGTGTCTACTTCCAATATCCAGGAGGATTACTATATCTTTTTTGGGAGTTCACCATTCCTTATTATCTTCTCAAGGATCCCAAACTTATAGGCTCGATGTCCTTAATCATGGCTAGAAACCGAATATGAGTGAGTACACTCCCATGTTCATCTTTATGGGTCTGGGTTACCTCACTCAGAAATAGTGTTTTCTATTTCCATCCATTTGCCTGCAAAATTCAAGATGTCATTGTTTTTTACCGCTGAGTAGTATTCTAGCATGTATATATTCCCACAGTTTCTTCATCCATTCTTCCACTGAAGGGCATCTAGGCTGTCTCCAGGATCTGGCTATTACAAATAATGCTGCTATGAACATAGATGAGCATATGCTTTTGTTGTATGATTGGGCATCTCTTGGGTAGATTCCCAATAGTGGAATTGCTGGGTCCCTGGGTGTAGGTTGATCCCGAATTTCCTGAAGAAAACCGCCACACTGCTTTCCAAAGTGGTTGCACAAGTTTGCATTCCCACCAGCAATGGATGAGTGTGCCCCTTACCCCACAACCTCTCCAGCAAAGGTTATTATTGGTGTTTTGGATATTTAGCCAATCTGACAGGTGTAAGATGATTATCTCAAAGTTGTTTTGATTTGCATTTCCCTGATTAGCTAGGGAGGTTGAGCATGACCTTAAGTGTCTTTTGGCCATTCGAACTTCTTCTGTTGAGAATTCTCTGTTCAGTTCAGCGCCCCCATTTTTAATTGGGGTTAATTGGCATTTTAACCGTCTAGTCTCTGGAGTTCCTTATATATTTTAGAGATCAGACCTTTGTCAGTTGCAGGGTTGGTGAAGATCTTTTCCCAGTCAGTAGGCTGCCTTTTGTGTCTTAGTGACAATGTCCTTTGCTTTACAGAAGCTGCTCAACTTCAGGAGGTCCCATTATTCAATGTTGCCCTTAAAGTCTGTGCAGCTGGGGGGTTAGGCATAGGAAACGGTTCTCTGTGCCCATTTGTTGTAGAGTACTTCCCACTTTCTCCTCTATCAATCTCAATGTGTTCAAATTAATATTGAGGTCTTAATCCATTGGACTTGAGTTTTGTGCATGGTGATAGATATGGATCTACTTTCATTCTTCTACAGGTTGACATCCAGTTATGCCAGCACCATTTGTTGAAGATGCCCTCTTTTTTCCATTGTGTACTTTTGGCTTCCTTTATCAAAAATCAGGTGTTCATAGGTTTGTGGTTTAAGATCCGGGTCTTCTATACGATTCCATTGGTCAACTTCTCTGTTCTTATGCCAATACCAAGCCGTTTTCAATACTGTAGCTCTGTAATGAGAGTTTGAAGTCAGGGATGGTAATGCCCTCCAGAAGTACCTTTATTGTATAGCGATTTTTTTGGCTATCCTGGGTTTCTTGTTTTTCCATATAAAGTTGATTATTGTCCTCTCAATCTCTGTGAAGAATTTTAATGGGACCTTGATTGGGATTGCGTTGAATCTATAGATTGCTTTTGGTAGAATTGCAATTTTAACTATGTTGATCCTCCCAATCCACGAGCAGGGGAGATCCTTCCATTTTCTGGTATCCTCTTCAATTTCTTTCTTCAAAGACTTAAAGTTCTTGTCAAATAAATCCTTCACTTCCTTGGTTAGCGATACTCCCAGATATCTTATGCTATTTGTGGCTATTGTGAAAGGTGATACTTCTCTGATTTCCCTCTCTGCTTCCTTATCCTTTGTGTATAGGAGGGGCGACTGATTTTTTTGGGAGTTGCTCTTGTATCCTGCCACGTTACTGAAGGAGTTATCAGCTGTAGGAGTTCTTTTGGTGGAGTTTTGGGGGTCGCTTATGTATACTATCATATCATCTGCAAATAATTGAAAGTTTAACTTCTTCCTTTCCAAATTGAATCCCCTTGATTCCCTTATGTTGTCTTATTGCTATTGCTGAACTTCAAGCACTATATTGAAGAGATAAGGAGAGAGTGGACAGCCTTGTCATGTTCCTGAATTAGGGGGATAGCCTGAGTTTCTCTCCGTTTAATTTGATGTTAGCTGTCGGCTTGCTGTAATAGCTTTTATTATATTTAGGAATGACCCTTGTATCCCTAATCTCTCCAAGACCTTTATCATAAAAGGGTGCTGAATTTTGTCAAATGCTTTTTCAGCATCTAATGAGATGACCATATGGTTTTTTTCCTTCAGTTTGTTTATATGATGGATTACATTAATAGATTTTCGTATGTTGAAACCAGCCCTGCATCTCTGGGATGAAGCCTACTTGATCGTAATGGATAATTTTTCTAATGTGTTCTTGGATTCTGGTTTGCCAGTATTTGATTGAGAATTTTTGCGTCCATGTTCATGAGTGAGATTGGCCTGTAATTCTCTTTCTTGGGTGAGTCTTTGTGTGGTTTAGGTATCAGGGTAACTGTAGCTTCATAGAAGGGAATTTGGCAGTGACTCTTGTGTTTCTATATTATGAAATACCTTAAGGAGTATAGGTATTAGGTCTTCTTGGAAGTTCTGGTAGAATTCCGCATTGAAACCATCTGGTCCTGGGCTCTTTTGGTAGGGAGGTTTCTGATAACAGTTTCTAATTCTTCGCGACTAACAGGACGATTTAGAGCATTTACCTGGTCCTGGTTTAACTTTGGTATATGGTATTTATCTAAAAAACTGTCCATTTCTTTTACATTTTCCAATTTTGTGGCATACAGGCTTTTGTAGTAAGATCTAATGATTTTCTGAATTTCCTCTGTGTCTGTGGTTATGTCCCCCTTTTCATTTCTGATCTTGTTAATTTGCGTGTTCTCCCTCTGCCGTTTGATTAGTTTGGCTAAGGGTTTGTCAATCTTGTTGATTTTCTCCAAGAACCAGCTTCTTGTTTCATTGATTCTTTGGATTGTTTTCTGTGTTTCTATTTTGTTGATTTCTGCCCTCAGTTTGATTATTTCCAGTCTTCTACTTCTCCTAGGTGAGTCTGCTTCTTTTTTTTCCAGAGCTTTCAGGTGTGCTGTTAAGTCACCAATGAGTGCTTTCTCCGTTTTCTTTAAGTGGGCACTTAGTGCTATGAACTTTCCTCTTAGCACTGCTTTCATTGTGTCCCATAGGTTTGAGTATGTTGTGTCTTTGTTTTCATTAAATTCAAGAAAGACTTTAATTTCTTTCTTTATTTCTTCCTTGACCCAGGTGTGGGTCAGTAGTTGACTGTTCAGTTTCCATGTTTTTGTGGGCCTTCTGGGGGTAGCATTGTTGTTGAATTCTAATTTTAATCCATGGTGATCCGATAAGACACAGGTGGTTACTAATATTTTTTTGTAACTGTGGAAGTTTGCTTTGTTACCAAGTATATGGTCAATTTTCGAAAAGGTTCCATGAGCCGCAGAGGAGAAGGTATATTCTTTCCTATTTGGGTGGAATGTTCTATAGATGTCTGTTAAGTCCATTTGGTTCATTACCTCCATTAAGTCTTTCAATTCTCTGTTAGGTTTCTGTCTGATTGACCTGTCCATTGGTGAGAGAGGAGTGTTGAAGTCTCCAACTATTAGTGTGTGTGGTTTGATGGCTGCCTTGAGTTCTAGAAGTGTTTCTTTTACATAAGTGGGAGCTTTAATATTAGGGGCATAGATATTCAGGATTGAGACTTCATTCTGAAGGATTTTTCCTGTTATGAGTATAAAGTGTCCCTTTACATCTCTTCTGATTGATTTTAGTTTGAAGTCAACTTTGTTGGAAATTAGTATGGCCACACCCGCTTGTTTCTTAGGGCCATTTGCTTGATAAACCTTTTCCCAACCCTTTACTCTGAGTAGGTGCCTGTCTTTGTGGTTGAGGTGTGTTTCTTGTAAACAGCAAAATGTTGGATTCTGTTTTCGTATCCAGTCTCTTAGCCTGTGCCTTTTTATAGGTGAATTGAGTCCATTGATATTAAGTGATATTAATGACCAGTGGTTGTTAACTTCAGTCATTTTTAGTAGTAGAGTTTGTGTGTTTCCCTTCTTCTAGTTGTGTTGGTGAAGGGTCGCTAGATGCCTGAGTTATTGTCGGCGTTGTTGGACTCCTTGGTTTGTGATTTTCCTTCTATTACTTTCTGCAAGGCTGGATTTGTGGCTGCGTATTGTTTAAATCTGTTTTTGTCCTGGAATATCTTGTTTTCTCCATCAATGGTGAATGCAAGCTTTGCTGGGTATAATAGTCTAGGCTTGCATCCATGTTCCCTAAGTGTCTGTAGCACATCTATCCAAGCTCTTCTGGCTTTCATGGTTTCCATTGAGAAATCAGGTGTAATTCTGATAGGTTTCCCTTTATATGTTACTTGACCTTTTTCCTTTGCAGCTCTTAATATCTGTTCTTTATTCTGTATGTTTTGTGTTTTGATTATTATATGGCGTGGGGATGCTTTCTTTTGATCCAGTCTATTTGGTGTTCTGTAGGCTTCTTGTACCTTCATAGGAACATCCTTCTTTAGGTTGGGGAAGTTTTCTTCTATAATTTTGTTGAATATGTTTTCTGGGCCTTTGAGTTGTAATTCTTCTCCTTCTTCTACCCCAATTATTCTTAGGTTTGGTCTTTCATGGTGTCCCAGATTTCCTGAATGTTTTGTGTTAAGAATTTGTTAGATTTGTTTAGTTCTTTAATCTGTGAGTTTATTTCCTCTATAGTATCTTCAGAGTCCGAGATTCTTTCTTCCATCTCTTGTATTCGGTTGGAAATACTTGTCTCTGAAGTTTCTGTTCGTTTACTCAGAGTTTCCATTTCCAGTCGTCCCTCAGATTGTGTTTTCTTCAATACCTCCATTTCATTTATCAGGTCTTGTACTGTTTCCCTTACCTGTTTGATTGCTTTTTCTTGTTTTTCTTGTTTTTCTTGGGTATCTTTGAGAGATTTATTTATTTCGTCTACCTTTTTGTTTGTCATCTCCATTTCTTTATGGCAGTTTTTTACCTCCTGTTTAAGGTCCTCTATTATTTTTATAAAGTACTGTTTAATGTCGGTTTCTTCTATATCTTCTGGGGTAGGGTGTTCAATTCTTGTTGTTTCGAGATGTCTGGCTTGTGGTGATGTCATGTTGCCTTTCATGTTGTTGGAGGAGCTCCTACATTGGCGCCTGCCCATCTCTTCCTTCAAAAGGAGCGCGGAGGTGTTTGGTGTCCCCAAAGAATGATGGATCCTCCTGCAGACTGTGAGGTCCCCTTGCAGGCCAAGCAGCTCTCAGACAAAGGCCTACCTTGCTCCGGGCAGTCAAATGAAGGAGGGGACCTCCCACCGGCCTGGGTGCACTCAATTCCAGGTCCCCAGAGCCCAAACAGGCTGAGCTGTGGGATTTTGTGGCCCCAAAGACGGGAGGATGAGGCAGGGGGAGGGGGGGAGGATTCTGGGTGCAAGCTGGGAAGGGACAGGGAGAGAGAGGCGGTATCCGGGGAGAATAACCCCTGCAGGAAGAGCAGGAAGTGTGCTGGTGGCAGGGGGAGTTGTGGAGAGTCGGTGGTCCCTCTCCGGGCAGCTGCCGCAGTTCGGGCACTCACTCCTCACTCACCCCAAACAATGATGGATCCTTCTGCAGACTGTGAGGTCCCCTTGCAGGCCAAGCAGCTCTCAGACAAAGGCCTACCTTGCTCCGGGCAGTCAAATGAAGGAGGGGACCTCCCACCGGCCTGGGTGCACTCAATTCCGGGTCCCCAGAGCCCAAACAGGCTGAGCTGTGGGATTTTGTGGCCCCAAAGACGGGAGGATGAGGAAGGGGGAGGGGGGAGGATTCTGGGTGCAAGCTGGGAAGGGACAGGGAGAGAGAGGCGGTATCCGGGGAGAATAACCCCTGCAGGAAGAGCAGGAAGTGTGCTGGTGGCAGGGGGAGTTGTGGAGAGTCGGTGGTCCCTCTCCGGGCAGCTGCCGCGGTTCGGGCACTCACTCCTCACTCACCCCAAAGAACGATGGATCCTCCTGCAGACTTTCAGGTCCCCTTGCAGGCCAAGCAGCTCTCAGACAAAGGCCTACCTTGCTCCGGGCAGTCAAATGAAGGAGGGGACCTCCCACCGGCCTGGGTGCACTCAATTCCAGGTCCCCAGAGCCCAAACAGGCTGAGCTGTGGGATTTGTGGCCCCAAAGACGGGAGGATGAGGAAGGGGGAGGGGGGGAGGATTCTGGGTGCAAGCTGGGAAGGGACAGGGAGAGAGAGGCGGTATCCGGGGAGAATAACCCCTGCAGGAAGAGCAGGAAGTGTGCTGGTGGCAGGGGGAGTTGTGGAGAGTCGGTGGTCCCTCTCCGGGCAGCTGCCGCGGTTCGGGCACTCACTCCTCACTCACCCCAAAGAACGATGGATCCTCCTGCAGACTTTCAGGTCCCCTTGCAGGCCAAGCAGCTCTCAGACAAAGGCCTACCTTGCTCCGGGCAGTCAAATGAAGGAGGGGACCTCCCACTGGCCTGGGTGCCCTCAATTCAAGGTCCCCAGAGCCCAAACAGGCTGAGCTGTGGGATTTTGTGGCCCCAAAGACGGGAGGATGAGGCAGGGGGAGGGGGGGAGGATTCTGGGTGCAAGCTGGGAAGGGACAGGAAGAGAGAGGCGGTATCCGGGGAGAATAACCCCTGCAGGAAGAGCAGGAAGTGTGCTGGTGGCAGGGGGAGTTGTGGAGAGTCGGTGGTCCCTCTCCGGGCAGCTGCCGCGGTTCGGGCACTCACTCCTCACTCACCCCAAAGAACGATGGATCCTCCTGCAGACTTTCAGGTCCCCTTGCAGGCCAAGCAGCTCTCAGACAAAGGCCTACCTTGCTCCGGGCAGTCAAATGAAGGAGGGGACCTCCCACCGGCCTGGGTGCACTCAATTCCAGGTCCCCAGAGCCCAAACAGGCTGAGCTGTGGGATTTTGTGGCCCCAAAGACGGGAGGATGAGGAAGCGGGAGGGGGGGAGGATTCTGGGTGCAAGCTGGGAAGGGACAGGGAGAGAGAGGCGGTATCCGGGGAGAATAACCCCTGCAGGAAGAGCAGGAAGTGTGCTGGTGGCAGGGGGAGTTGTGGAGAGTCGGTGGTCCCTCTCCGGGCAGCTGCCGCGGTTCGGGCACTCACTCTTCACTCACCCCAAAGAACGATGGATCCTCCTGCAGACTTTCAGGTCCCCTTGCAGGCCAAGCAGCTCTCAGACAAAGGCCTACCTTGCTCCGGGCAGTCAAATGAAGGAGGGGACCTCCCACCGGCCTGGGTGCACTCAATTCTGGGTCCCCAGAGCTCAAACAGGCTGAGCTGTGGGATTTTGTGGCCCCAAAGACGGGAGGATGAGGAACGGGGAGGGGGGGAGGATTCTGGGTGCAAGCTGGGAAGGGACAGGGAGAGAGAGGCGGTATCCGGGGAGAATAACCCCTGCAGGAAGAGCAGGAAGTGTGCTGGTGGCAGGGGGAGTTGTGGAGAGTCGGTGGTCCCTCTCCGGGCAGCTGCCGCGGTTCGGGCACTCACTCCTCACTCACCCCAAAGAATGATGGATCCTTCTGCAGACTGTGAGGTCCCCTTGCAGGCCAAGCAGCTCTCAGACAAAGGCCTACCTTGCTCCGGGCAGTCAAATGAAGGAGGGGACCTCCCACCGGCCTGGGTGCACTCAATTCTGGGTCCCCAGAGCTCAAACAGGCTGAGCTGTGGGATTTTGTGGCCCCAAAGACGGGAGGATGAGGAAGGGGGAGGGGGGGAGGATTCTGGGTGCAAGCTGGGAAGGGACAGGGAGAGAGAGGCGGTATCCGGGGAGAATAACCCCTGCAGGAAGAGCAGGAAGTGTGCTGGTGGCAGGGGGAGTTGTGGAGAGTCGGTGGTCCCTCTCCGGGCAGCTGCCGTGGTTCGGGCACTCACTCCTCACTCACCCCAAAGAACGATGGATCCTCCTGCAGACTTTCAGGTCCCCTTGCAGGCCAAGCAGCTCTCAGACAAAGGCCTACCTTGCTCCGGGCAGTCAAATGAAGGAGGGGACCTCCCACCGGCCTGGGTGCACTCAATTCCAGGTCCCCAGAGCCCAAACAGGCTGAGCTGTGGGATTTTGTGGCCCCAAAGACGGGAGGATGAGGCAGGGGGAGGGGGGGAGGATTCTGGGTGCAAGCTGGGAAGGGACAGGCTCGAAGAGAGTCCTTATCTTTTGAGAGAAATGATTGTGCCTTTCTCACAAAAGTTTCTAAGAAAGTAAGAACCCTTTTAAAAGAAAAAGCTCATCTTTCCAACTACAGCATATAGAAAGTACTTGAACACTCCATCTACTTCTAAAAAAGCTTTGAAGTCCTTGTCGGAAGTCCTTCTCTCTTTTTTTTTATTAAAAATTTCTGCCTCCTCCCTGCCTCCCAATTACCCCCCTCCCTCCTCCACTCCCCCTCCCTCTCCTGTCCAGAGAGCAGTAAGGGTTCCCTGCCCTGTGGGAAGTCTAAATTCCTCCCCCCCTCGATCCAGGTCTAGGAAAGTGAGCATCCAAACAGGCCAGGAAGCCCAAAGACAGTATGTGTAGTAGGGTCCAAATCCAGTGTCATTGTCCTTGGCTTCTCAGCAGCCCTCATTGTCTGCCATGTTCAGGGAGACCGGTTTTATCTCATGCTTTTTCAGTCCCAGTCCAGCTGGGCTTGGTAAGCTCCGAATGGATAAGCCCCACCATGTCAGTGGGTGGGAGCACTCCTTGCAGTCCAGACTTCCTTGCTCATGTTTCCTTCCTTCTGCTCCTCATTTGGACCTTGGGCGCTCAGTTCGGTGCACCATTGTGTGGCTCTGTCTTTATCTCCATCCATCACCAGATGAAGGTTCCCTCAAGGTCCTGACTTTCTTTCTCATGTTCTCCCTCCTTCTGCTCCTCGTCAGGACCTTGGGAACTCAGTCCAGTGCTCCAATGTGGGGCTCTGTCTCTAGCTCCACCCATCGACAGATGAAGATTCTATGGTGATATGCAAGATAATCATCAGTATGGCTATAGTTTCTAGCCTTTTCTGACTCCCTCTCCTCAGCTGCCCACGGAACTAGCTGGGGGGGGGGCATCTCCCTGGATACCTGGGAATCCCTCTAGAGTCAAGTATCTTAATAATCCTAAAATGGTTCCCTTAATTAGGATATATGCTTCCCTGCTCCCATATCCACCCTTCCTGTATCCCAAGCATCCCATTCCCCCCAAGCTCTCCCTATCCTCCCCTTCAAGCTTTGCTCTCCCCATCTCCCCTTGCCCCCAACCCACCCCACCCCAAGATCTCAATTTTTGCACGGCAAACTTGTCTGCATCCAATATCCAGGAAGATAACTATATGTTTTTCTTTGGTTTCACTTTCTTATTGTCTTCACAAGGATCACAAATTATAGGCTCGATGTTCTTTATTTATGGCTAAAAATGGATTATGAGTGAGTACATCCCATGTTCATCTTTTTGGGTCTGAGTTACCTCACTCAGAATAGTGTTTCCTATTTCCAACCATTTGCATGCAAAATTCAAGATGTCATTGTTTTTTACCGCTGAGTAGTACACTAATATGTATATATTCCACACTTTCTTCATCCATTCTTCCACTGAAGGGCATCTAGGTTGTTTCCAGGTTCTGGCTATTACAAATAATGCTGCTATGAACATAGTTGAACAAATGCTTTTGTAGTATGATTGGGGAACTCTTGGGTATATTCCCAAGAGTGGAATTGCTGGGTCCTGGGGTAGGTTGATCCTGAATTTCCTGAGAAACTGCCACACTGATTTCCAAAGTTGTTGCACAAGTGTGCATTCCCACCAGCAATGGATGAGAATACCCCTTACCCCACAACTTCTCCAGCAAAGGCTATCATTGGTGTTTTTGATTTTAGCTAATCTGACAGGTGTAAGATGATATCTCAAAGTTGTTTTGATTTGCATTTCCCTGATTGCTAAGGAGGTTGAGCATGACCTTAAGTGTCTTTTAGCCATTTGAACTTCTTTTTTTTTCTCTCATGGTTTATTATTTTTTTTTTATATTTAAAAATTTCCATCTCCTTCCCTCCTCCTCCCCCCTCTCTCCGCTCCTCCTCCCCCTTCCCTCCCCTCTTTCTCCCCCTTCCCTCCCCTTCCCTCCACCCATAACTCCCCTCCCTCCCTCTCAAGGCCAAGGAGCCATCAAGGTTCCCCCACTCTATGCTAAGACCAAGGTCCTCCCAACTCCCCCCAGGTCCAGGAAGGTGATCGACCAAGCTGAGAAGGCTCCCACAGAGCCCGTCCATGCAGAAGAATCAGAGCCCAGCGCCATTGTCCTTTGCTTCTCAGTCAGCCCCCGCTGTTGGCCACATTCAGAGAGACGGGTTTGGTCGCATGATCCATCAGTCCCATTCCAACTGGAGTTGGTGATCTCCCTTTAGTTTTGTCCCACCATCTCCATGAGTAAACGCACCCCTCACGTTCCTGACTTTCTCCCTCATGTTCTCGCTCCTTCTGCTCCTCATCAGGACCTTGGGAGCTCAGTCCAGTGCTCCAATGTGGGGCTCAGTCACCTTCCCCATCTGCCGCCAGCTGGAGGTTCCCTCACGGTCCTGACTTTCTTTCTCATGTTCTCTCTCCTTCTGCTCCTCATCAGGACCTTGGGAGCTCAGTCCGGTGCTCCAATGTGGGGCTCTGTCATTTTCTTCATCTATCGTCAGGTGGAGGTTCTATGGTGATATGCAAGAAATTCATCAGTATGGCTATAGGAACTGGCCTTTTCAGGCTCCCTCTCCTCAGCTGCCCAAGGAACTAACTGGGGGCGTCTCCCTGGAAACCTGAGAACCCCTCTAGGGTCAAGTCTCTTGACAGCCCTCAGGTAGCTCCTTAAATTAAGATATATGCTTCCCTGCTCCCATATCCACACTTCCTATATCCCAAGCAACCCATTCCTCCGAGCTCCCCCCATTCTCCCCTTCACACTTTTCTCTCCCCATCTTCCCTTGGCCCAGTCTTGCCCAACCCTCAAGTTCCCAATTTTGCTTGGCGATCGTGTCTACTTCCAATATCCAGGAGGATTACTATATCTTTTTTTGGGAGTTCACCTTCTTATTATCTTATCAAGGATCCCAAATTTATAGGCTCGATGTCCTTTAATTATGGCTAGAAACCGATTATGAGTACATCCCATGTTCATCTTTTTGGGTCTGGATTACCTCACTCAGAATAGTGTTTTCTATTTCCATCCATTTGCCTGCAAAATTCAAGATGTCATTGTTTTTTACCGCTGAGTAGTATTCTAGCATGTATATATTCCACAGTTTCTTCATCCATTCTTCCACTGAAGGGCATCTAGGCTGTTTCCAGGATCTGGCTATTGCAAATAATGCTGCTATGAACATAGATGAGCATATGCTTTTGTTGTATGATTGGGCATCTCTTGGGTAGATTCCCAATAGTGGAATTGCTGGGTCCTGGGGTAGGTTGATCCCGAATTTCCTGAGAAACCGCCACACTGCTTTCCAAAGTGGTTGCACAAGTGTGCATTCCCACCAGCAATGGATGAGTGCACCCCTTACCCCACAACCTCTCCAGCAAAGGTTATTATTGGTGTTTTGGATTTTAGCCAATCTGACAGGTGTAAGATGATATCTCAAAGTTGTTTTGATTTGCATTTCCCTGATAGCTAGGGAGGTTGAGCATGACCTTAAGTGTCTTTTGGCCATTCGAACTTCTTCTGTTGAGAATTCTCTGTTCAGTTCAGCGCCCCAATTTTTAATTGGGTTAATTGGCATTTTACCGTCTAGTCTCTTGAGTTCCTTATATATTTTAGAGATCAGACCTTTGTCAGTTGCAGGGTTGGTGAAGATCTTTTCCCAGTCAGTAGGCTGCCTTTGTGTCTTTGTGACAATGTCCTTTGCTTTACAGAAGCTGCTCAACTTCAGGAGGTCCCCTTTATTCAATGTTGCCCTTAATGTCTGTGCAGCTGGGGTTATGCGCAGGAAACGGTTCCCTGTGCCCATTTGTTGTAGAGTACTTCCCACTTTCTCCTCTATCAAGCTCAATGTGTTCAGATTAATATTGAGGTCTTTAATGCATTTGGACTTGAGTTTTGTGCATGGTGATAGATATGGATCTACTTTCATTCTTCTACAGGTTGACATCCAGTTATGCCAGCATCATTTGTTGAAGATGCCCTCTTTCTTCCATTGTGTACTTTTGGGTCCTTTATCAAAAATCAGGTGTTCGTAGGTTTGTGGTTTAAGATCCGGGTCTTCTATACGATTCCATTGGTCAACTTCTCTGTTTTTATGCCAATACCAAGCTGTTTTCAATACTGTAGCTTTGTAATAGAGTTTGAAGTCAGGGATGGTAATGCCTCCAGAAGTACCTGTATTGTATAAGATATTTTGGCTATCCTGGGTTTCTTGTTTTTCCATATAAAGTTGATTATTGTCCTCTCAATCTCTGTGAAGAATTTTAATGGGACCTTGATTGGGATTGCATTGAATCTATAGATTGCTTTTGGTAGAATTGCCATTTTTACTATGTTGATCCTCCCAATCCACGAGCAGGGGAGATCCTTCCATTTTCTGGTATCCTCTTCAATTTCTTTCTTCAAAGACTTAAAGTTCTTGTCAAATAAATCCTTCACTTCCTTGGTTAGAGATACTCCCAGATATCTTATGCTATTTGTGGCTATTGTGAAAGGTGATACTTCTCTGATTTCCCTCTCTGCTTCCTTATCCTTTGTGTATAGGAGGGCGACTGATTTTTTGGAGTTGATCTTGTAACCTGCCACGTTACTGAAGGAGTTTATCAGCTGTAGGAGTTCTTTGGTGGAGTTTTTGGGGTCGCTTATGTATACTATCATATTACCTGCAAATAATGAAAGTTTAACTTCTTCCTTTCCAAATTGAATCCCCTTGATTCCCTTATGTTGTCTTATTGCTATTGCTAGAACTTCAAGCACTATATTGAAGAGATAAGGAGAGAGTGGACAGCCTTGTCGTGTTCCTGAATTTAGTGGGATAGCCTTGAGTTTCTCTCCGTTTAATTTAATGTTAGCTGTCGGCTTGCTGTAAATAGCTTTTATTATATTTAGGAATGACCCTTGTATCCCTAATCTCTCCAAGACCTTTATCATAAAGGGGTGCTGAATTTTGTCAAATGCTTTTTCAGCATCTAATGAGATGACCATATGGTTTTTTTTCCTTCAGTTTATTTATATGATGGATTACATTGATAGATTTTCGTATGTTGAACCAGCCCTGCATCTCTGGGATGAAGCCTACTTGATCGTAGTGGATAATTTTTCTAATGTGTTCTTGGATTCGGTTTGCCAGTATTTTATTGAGAATTTTTGTGTCAATGTTCATGAGTGAGATTGGCCTGTAATTCTCTTTCTTGGTTGAGTCTTTGTGTGGTTGAGGTATCAGGGTAACTGTAGCTTCATAGAAGGAATTTGGCAGTGACTCTTGTGTTTCTATATTATGAAATACCTTAAGGAGTATAGGTATTAGGTCTTCTTGGAAGTTCTGGTAGAATTCCGCATTGAAACCATCTGGTCCTGGGCTCTTTTTGGTAGGGAGGTTTCTGATAACAGTTTCTAATTCTTCGCGACTAACAGGACGATTTAGAGCATTTACCTGGTCCTGGTTTAACTTTGGTATATGGTATTTATCTAAAAAACTGTCCATTTCTTTTACATTTTCCAATTTTGTGGCATACAGGCTTTTGTAGTAAGATCTAATGATTTTTCTGAATTTCCTCTGTGTCTGTGGTTATGTCCCCCTTTTCATTTCTGATCTTATTAATTTGCGTGTTCTCCCTCTGCCGTTTGATTAGTTTGGCTAAGGGTTTGTCAATCTTGTTGATTTTCTCCAAGAACCAGCTTCTTGTTTCATTGATTGTTTGGATTGTTTTCTGTGTTTCTATTTTGTTGATTTCTGCCCTCAATTTGATTATTTCCAGTCTTCTACTTCTCCTAGGTGAGTCTGCTTCTTTTTTTTCCAGAGCTTTCAGGTGTGCTGTTAAGTCACCAATGAGTGCTTTCTCCGTTTTCTTTAAGTGGGCACTTAGTGTTATGAACTTTCCTCTTAGCACTGCTTTCATTGTGTCCCATAGGTTTGAGTATGTTTTGTCTTTATTTTCATTAAATTCAAGAAAGACTTTAATTTCTTTATTTCTTCCTTGACCCAGGTGTGGTTCAGTAGTTGACTGTTGAGTTTCTATGAGTTTGTGGGCTTTCTGGGGGTAGCATTGTTGTTGATTTCTAATTTTAATCCATGGTGATCTGATAAGACACAGGTGGTTACTAATATTTTTTGTAACTGTGGAAGTTTGCTTTGTAACCAAGTATATGGTCAATTTTCAAAAAGGTTCCATGAGCTGCAGAGAAGAAGGTATATTCGTTCCTATTTGGGTGGAATGTTCTATAGATGTCTGTTAAGTCCATTTGGTTCATTACCTCCATTAAGTCTTTCAATTCTCTGTTAGGTTTCTGTCTGATTGACCTGTCCATTATTGAGAGATGAGTGTTGAAGTCTCCAACCATTAGTGTGTATGGTTTGATGGCTGCCTTGAGTTCTAGAAGTGTTTCTTTTACATAAGTGGGAGCTCTTATATTAGGGACATAGATATTCAGGATTGAGACTTCATTCTGAAGGATTTTTCCTGTTATGAGTATAAATTGTCCCTTTCCATCTCTTCTGATTGATTTTAGTTTGAAGTCAACTTTGGTAGAAATTAGTATGGCCACACCCGCTTGTTTCTTAGGTCCGTTTGCTTGATAAACCTTTTCCCAACCCTTTACTCTGAGTAGGTGTCTGTCTTTGTGGTTGAGGTGTGTTTCTTGTAAACAGCAGAATGTTGGATCCTGTTTTCGTATCCAATCTCTTAGCCTGTGCCTTTTTATAGGTGAATTGAGTCCATTGATATTAAGTGATATTAATGACCAGTGGTTGTTAACTCCGGTCTTTTTTTTGTAGTAGAGTTTGTGTGTTTCCCTTCTTCTTCTAGTTGTGCTGGTGAAGGGTCGCTAGATGCCTGAGTTATTGTGGGTGTTGTTGGATTCCTTGGTTTGTGATTTTCCTTCTATTACTTTCTGCAAGGCTGGATTTGTGGCTGCGTATTGTTTAAATCTGTTTTTGTCCTGGAATATCTTGTTTTCTCCATCAATGGTGAATGCAAGCTTTGCTGGGTATCGTAGTCTGGGCTTGCATCCATGTTCCCTTAGTGTCTGTAGCACATCTATCCTAGCTCTTCTGGCTTTCATGGTTTCCATTGAGAAATCTGCTGTAATTCTGATAGGTTTCCCTTTATATGTTACTTGACCTTTTTCCTTTGCAGCTCTTAATATCTGTTCTTTATTCTGTATGTTTTGTGTTTTGATTATTATATGGCATGGGGATGCTTTCTTTTGATCCAGTCTATTTGGTGTTCTGTAGGCTTCTTGTACCTTCATAGGAACATCCTTCTTTAGGTTGGGGAAGTTTTCTTCTATAATTTTGTTGAATATGTTTTCTGAGCCTTTGAGGTGTAATTCTTCTCCTTCTTCTATCCCAATCATTCTTATGTTTGGTCTTTTCATGGTGTCCCAGATTTCCTGGATGTTTTGTGTTAAGAATTTGTTAGATATGTTTTGTTCTTTGATCTGCGAATTTATTTCCTCTATAGTATCTTCAGAGTCCGAGATTCTTTCTTCTATCTCTAGTATTTTGTTGGAAATACTTGTCTCTGAAGTTTCTGTTCATGTACTCAGAATTTCCATTTCCAGTCTTCCCTCAGATTGCGTTTTCTTCATTACCTCCATTTCATTTATCAAGTCTTGTACTGTTTCCCTTACCTGTTTGATTGCTTTTTCTTGTTTTTCTTGGGTATCTTTGAGAGATTTATTTATTTCATCTACCTTTTTGTTTGTCATCTCCATTTCTTTATGGCAGTTTTTTACCACCTGTTTAAGGTCCTCTATTATTTTTATAAAGTACTGTTTAAGGTCCGTTTCTTCTCTATCTTCTGGAGTAGGGTGTTCAATTCTTTTTGTTTTGGGATTTCTGGATTCTGGTGATGTCATGTTGCCTTTCATTTTGTTGGAGGAGTTCTTGCATTGGCACCTGCCCATCTCTTCCTTCAAATGGAGCCTGGAGGTTCTTGGTGTCTTAGACCAATCTTTGCTGTGACTGAATCTGGTTGGATCTTCTCAGTCCCAGAGCAGGAACTATTCCTTGAGGCACAATCTGAAGAAGCCCGCACTCCCTTGCAGGAATCCTCATACCTGCCTGGAGTCCAGAGTCTGGCCCCTTTGGGTGGGTGGCCTTAGTACAGGAGCAGAACGCCTGAATACACTATGGAATGCTTGGGAGAGGCAGGGATGTAAGAAACAAAGTCAAGCCTGCAGCAGGAGCTGGGGGAGGGGGTCTGTGCTCTCTTCCAGGGCAGGTTGCCCCAGTGTTGCACTCACTTACCAGTCCAGATGGAACTCCACTGCACAGGATCAGGGTTTCCTGGCAGCCCAGGAATGCTGCCCGGATAAAAGGGCCAAGGTAGGGGCAGGGCAGGATGGAATATCACACAGCGAACCTGGCATCACAATCTGAAGAAGCCCGCACTCCCTTGCAAGAATCCTCAGACCTGCCTGGAAGCCAGAGTCTGAACCCTTTGGGTTGATGGCCTTAGTACAGGAGCAGAACGCCTGAATACACTATGGAATGCTTGGGAGAGGCAGGGATGTAAGAAACAAAGTCAAGCCTGCAGCAGGAGCTGGGGGAGGGGGTCTGTGCTTTCTTCCAGGGCAGGTTGCCCCAGTGTTGCACTCACTTACCAGTCCAGATGGAACTCCACTGCACAGGATCAGGGATTCCTGGCAGCCCAGGGATGGTGCCCGAACAAAAGGGCCTATTAATTGTTTCTTTCAGTGTCTGTGCTATTAGGGCTATATTAGGAAGTGGTCTCCTGTGCCAATGTGTTCAAATATACTTCCCACTTTGTCTTCCATGAGGTTCAGTGTGGTTTACTTTATGTTGAATTCTTTGATCCATTGGACTTGAGTTTTGTGAATGGTGATAAATATGGATATATTTTCATTCTTCTACATATTGATATCTAGTTATGCCAGCACCACTTGTTAAATATGCTTTCTTTTTTCCATTTTATATATTTTGTTCTTTTCAAAAAACAGGTGTTCTTAGGTGTGTGGATTAATATCTGGGTTTTTGATTCAGTTCCATTAGTCTTCCTGTCTGTTTTTATGCCCATACAAAGCTGTTTTCAGTACTGTAGCTCTGTAGTAGTGTTTGAAGTCAGGGATTGTGATGCCTCCAGAAGTTCCTTTATTGTACAGGATTATTTTGACTGTCCTGGGTTTTTTGCTTTTCTATATGCAGTTGAGGACTTTTGTTTCGAGGTTCATGAAGAATTTTGCTGGGCATTTCAGTGAATCTGTAGATTGCTTTTGGTAAGATTTCCATTTTTACTATATTAATTCTTCCTACCCAAGAGCATGGGAGATCTTTCCATTTATGGCCCTGGTCTTGGCCTATTCCTGTGGAGGTCCCTGGTTTTGACCTGGCGTTTTAAAGGTATCTGGCTCCGGGCTACTCACTAGGAAGTCCTAGTCTCTTGCCTGGACCCACCCACAGAGATCCTGATTCAGGCCTACTCCCTGGGTGGTCCCAGACTCACAGAGATCTCTGATTCTGGTTTAATCTAACAGAGGTCCCAGACTCACACCTGGATCCTCAGGGATCTCTGGTTCTTGCCTACACCCTTGGAGGTCTGAATTTAAAGATTTATAAGTCACAGGGATGGGTATAAAACTGAGTGATTCCATGACATGTGTGAGAAGCTGAGTACAAGCCTCAATAATGCTTAATTAAAATCCATATATAAAACAAGAAGAGTCATGAATATTTCCCTTATATCACTTAGTAAAAAATTCTACTTTCCAATAATGGGCTTTATTTGTATGAAACATTTAAAGTATTGTGATCCATCTTACATAAGCAAGTAACTCCTTTGACACAAAAATTACACTCTATATTTGTCTATGAAACAGGTTTTAATACCTCTTCTCAATTCAAATCTTTGCAAGTAGTGCTAATGTTGATAAAAAAAACTATATCCTGATATATCCTGCTTGTATTTTTGAAAAAGAGACAAATACTTTAGTCACTAGCCCTGATTATAAGCCTCTGCTCTTGCACAATGTTTGAGGGACCCAGAAAAATATGTATACTAGTCAAGAATCATGTCCTATCAGGTAAAAAGTTCTTCTCAGTTGTCTGTGGTATATATTTAGTGGTAGCTGTACTATTACTAAATAGTATAGTTATATCAACAGTATATATAATAATTGGGAAGTTATATCAACAAAATAGGTTTGCAATTAATGATGGTTTAGATAACACATTGTTCATGAACTCTTCATTGCCAAAGCATATATAAGACAGTTGACTTTAGGATAAGTGTGCTTTTTAAATTTTTTTAAATTGATTTTATTGAGCTATACATTTGTCTCTGCTCCCCGACCTCCCTCTCTCTTCCCTCTCTACCCTCTTACATAGTCCCCATGCTCCCAATTTACTCACGAGATCTGGTCTTTTTCTACTTCCCATGTAGAGTAGATCCATGTATGTCTGTCTCTCTTAGGGTCCTCATTGTTGTCTAGGTTCTCTGGGATTGTGAATTGTACGCCTATGCTAGTTTTCTTTGCTTTATGTCTAAAAGTCACAGATGAGTAAGTACATAGGATATTTGTCTTTCTGGGTCTGGGTTACCTCACTCAATATGGTGTTTTCTAGATACATCAATTTGCCTGTAAATTTCATGATACCATTTTTTCTGCTTTGTAGTACTCCACTGTGCAAATGTACCACATTTTACTTATTTGTTCTTTGGTCAAGGGACATTTAGGTTGTTTCCAGGTTCTGGCTATGATAATCAATGCTGCTATGAACATAGCTGAGCACATGTTCTTGAGGTATAATTAAGCATCCTTTGGGTATATACCCAAAAGTGGTATTACTGGGTCTTGAGGAAGGTTGTTTCCTAGTTTTGTGAGAAATCACCATACTGCTATCCACAGGGGCTTTACCAGTTTGCAGTCCCACCAGCAATGTAGAAGTGTCCCCTTTATCTCACATTCTCACCAGAATAAGTTGTCATCAGTGTTTTTGATCTTGACCATTCTTACGGGTATAAGATGAAACCTTAGAGTTGTTTTTGATTTTCATTTCTCTGATGGTTAATGATGCTGAGCATTTCCTTAAGTGTCTTTCAGCCATTTAGATTCCTTTGTTGAAAGTTCTCTGTTAGGTCTGTACCTCATTTTTATTGGATTATTTGTTCTTTTGTTGACCAATTTCTTGAGTTCTTTGCATATTTTGGAGATCAGAACTCTGATGTGGGGTTGGTGAAGATCTTTCCAATTCTATAGGCTGCCATTTTGTCTTGTTTATCATGTACTTTATAGATGCTTCTCAATTTTTGGAGGTCCTATTTATTAATTTTTCTCCCAGTGTCTGTGCTACTGGGGTTATATTTAAGAAGTGGTCTCCTGTGCCAGTGTGTTCAAGTGTACTTCCCAGTTTCTTAGGAAGAATGACAAAATAACTGTGAACAAATACAAATATCCTACATTTAGGGAAGCAACAAGATATGAAAAACAAACCTATTATTTAACTGTAGTGTTGAGTCATTATTGCTTTGATTTTTAACCAAAGCCTTGTTCTTGCTGAGCCTGTTTTCTACCACTATGATACATTCGAAGCATTTACTTTTTATTCTAAAATTAGCTTCAAGACTTCAAAAACATCAGTCACTTTTAGGGACCAATTTTACTAACTTAAGGAATAACTACAGCTTAGATCAGGGCTTATTTCTGTCTTTTAGTGTTTCCATAGGGGTTTAGCATCAGTGAATTATGTAAGGAAGACCCACTCAATGTGGGTGACAGCATTAATGGACCAGGAATCAGATAAGATAAATAAACATGATAGCACAAAGTGAGACTTAAAAATTTAAATAAGCACCTTTTTGCTTCCATTTTCTTCTTTAGGTATTGAACAAGTATTTTGGTGCTGGATATATCCTTTTGTTTTAACACAATTTCTTATCATGTAGGCTGTCCTCAATTAACCAGGTAGCCCTAGTCTATCTCAGGCACATTGCAATTCTTTGCTGTCAGCTTAATTTTTTGGCATTGTTTCTTGTTGTTTTATGCAAAATTTTATTTCAAAATTTAAGAATTAAAAGTTTGTAAAATTCAAACTTTTCCTTTATACTTGATAAAGATCTGACATTCATTATAAAGTGCATGTAAAAAATACATGATAATTTTTAATGATATAAATTGTTCCAGAAGATCCAAAACTCAGAAAGAAAAAATTAACTGTCTAGGCTTTTTTATAACCCAGGGACACTGAACTTTAAATATTAAGCATAGTTGATATTTTAGCTGCTGTCTCTCTAAACCAATGACTATCCCGTTATGTAGTTTCAAGATTTACTTAGAAAAACTTGAATGGATAACTATGCATTCTGTCCAAGAGGGAAATAACCAAGCTTCCATATGAAAAGTTGAGGCATGCTACTTCTACTTGAGGGTGCATAATTTTTTTAAAGATTCTTATATTTCACATGTGCATGTCTTTATTTTCATGGTTGTATATTCATACCATGTCAGTTTCCTTATAACCCAGAAGAAAACATCATGTTTCTTGATGTCAGGGGCATACATACTTGTGAGGCTCCCAATGTGCATGCTCAGAAGCAAACTTGGATACTCTACAAATGCATGAAATGCTCCCAATTATGGAATCAGATATTCAGCAACCAGAACAACATTTTATTAAATTTAATAATAGAAGGGGCAGACATATGTTTCAGTATTTATGAGAGCTTATTATGAAATCATTAGGATCTATGGTCAGTCTCAGTACACAGACAAAACCTTGGGCTTGGGTTTATGTGAACCTGTAACCCAAGTTTTATGGCAAAAAAGATCATCTCTGGGGCTTTATAGATGACAAGCTAAGGGAAAAATCACAAACTTGAGACAAAAGGAAAATCCCCACACCAAAGATAAAAGTTGAAAGCAACAATAGAGGACAGTTGGAAAACTCTCAGATGTTTAAATATTAAACACACAAGTATACATGGGTGCTTTTTTGGTTTTTTGAGACAGGGTTTCCTTGTAGTTTCTAGAGACTGTCTTGAATCTAGCTCTTGTAGACCAGGTTGGCCTCGAACTCAGAGATCCGCCTGCCTCTGCCTCCTGAGTGCTGGGATTAAAGGCGTGTGCCACCACCGCCCGGCTACATGGGTGCTTAAATGTGTGCAAATATCACATACACACCTGCACACTCACACATATGTGCACACACAAACATATACCAGAAAGAGATAGAGAATGTTTCCACATTTAGAATTATACCAGAATAGTAAAGCTATTTAAATTGTTTATGATTCAGAAATAAATGGATACTTGAAGGCATAAGTCACAAAACAATCCCACACCAGTTTTGAATTATGATTAATAAAAGGGTTATTTATTTAAGGGGAAAAACTTACAGTTCACTGTGCTAGACTACAGCCCTTGGCGCAACAAGGAACTGAGTCTAGCAGCAGGAAGCGGGATCCAGAAGTAAGAGAGCAAGTGCATGGTTACTACTTCTTTTTAAATCAAAAGAGACCATGCCCAAGTGGGCTAGTATCTTAAAGGTTATTGGCTGAAGGAGCAGAATGTGCTCCCATAGCACCTCCCTCTTTTGTTTTAAATAAGAGAGTTCCAAACCCAATAGAAAACTATATATATTAAGAACATTATAATTAGAATTACAACCAGCATAAACAATATTAAGCAAGGAACATATGCTAAAGGTTTAAATAAACATTCTATCCTATGGAGTCTAAGTCTTGTATAGGAAATGGCTTGACTAGATCATAAGAGTATAGTAACTACAACTATCTAATCTGTAACCCCATCAAAGGCCTGAGAAGGGAAATAATATTACTTCAGCAGGCAGGAAGTACAATCAAGTCGCTTCCAAAGTAAACAATATATGATGGAGTCTCATTTTGCAAGGTTGACGCAATCAACTTTGGCTAAGGCCTAGAGTAACTGACAGTGCATTTTCAGAGGCAGGAAAATTTTCAAAACCATCTTACCCTGTCTTGTCAAGATTTGATAGTCCTGCTTATCCATTTCCAGATACTATATAACTTGCCAGTGGTTGAGGCATTGTCAGTTCCTTACCCAAAGGCCAATTTTGCCAAGAAGAAAACCATTTCCAAGTGGAGTGTCTTCAGTGCTCAACATTCTCTCAGGAGTAGTTTTGTACTGTCAGAAGAAATCATGTCTCATGTCAGCAAAACCCTACGTTATTTAAATGCCGTGTTCTACAGATCCTTGAACTGATTGAATATTCCCTATCTAGATATAATACAATCTCTATATATCTAAAGAACCTAATTGATCTGACTTTATGTTGTATGTACAACAAACATGAACAATTATTGACCTATAATAATCAATACCTGTATAACTTAAAGAATAAAACTTCATAGAATATTAATCTGTAAACAAATGTGCAACAAATGAGGACTGTGACCTCAAAATGTAAACAATCTATAAGTATTTTGATCAGAGGTAGTAGTAATATATAATGCAATGTGAAAATATATCTTAAAAGTTGTATCAATATACAAAATGTCCTAAACCAAGGTAGAAACATGCATATATCCAATCTGACAAAATAATTTTTCATGGGTATACAAATGTAAACAAAAGTAACAGTTATAATTTGAACTTGTATCAATATACAAAAACTATACCAACGTAAATTATCCATAAATAATTGCTCACAAGTATTCACTCTATTACCCACTATTACTATCTCCCCCTTTTATTTAACAAACATAGTTTTCATCCCAACCCTCTATCTAGTACAAGTAATAATCAACAACCCCTAGTGTTCCCAACCCTATGGACAAACTTTTAGATAGGGGGCGTTGTCTTTTAGAATTGCTTCCCACTGTCATGGAGGCAATGTTCTCTTATTGGAATCCTGCAAAAGTTAAGTGGTGGCTAAGTTCCAAAATTACTGTCTAGTATAGTTGCAAACAATTTCTGAGCAGTCAATAGGTTTTTTTTTGTTTTGTTTTCATTCATTTGGAGTTCTGGTCAGAATGTGAGAAGGTGCACCATTTTAGCAGCTGGTAGCCAAAAATGCAGTCTTATAGTAGTGCTGTCTGTATCACAATGTCATCTCAACAAGGTGGAGTTGTTGCTGTGGAGTCCCATCATCTTCTTGGAAACTTCAAATATTACTGCAGGAAAAGGATCTGTAGGAAAATCTATTGCTCATCATGGAAAACTTAAACATGATTCCTATAAACATACATTCAATGAAGAATATGACATAGACAAAATAGGCAAAAGGAAATTAAAATTTTTCCTAAAGTCTTACTTCTGTCCCACACCAGACAGCTCCTGATATGAGACAGAAACTCTGAATGTTCCTTTTATTTTTTTAATTTAAAAAGACAATACAGCATATAAAACTTTATTAAAGTTGTGATTATTTACAAGCCATATAATAATAAAAATACACAGCATCACTTTTTCTTACATAAAGGTAGGGGAAGACCATGGCAAACAGCCATCCCTGATAATTTTGTTCTTCCTGAATATCCATTAACATTTACTAAGTACAAATGACAAATATTTTATCTAACGTAACACTAAGGCATCACCCACAAACTAAAACTCACCTAGTAGTTTCTTGGCCTTGCTATTTCAGTATCAATTCCACAGACATGGAAACTGTGGCCACTGTGGGTTTTAACAGGTGCTGAGGTTCACATGGGGGCAATCTGTCACACAGCAATGTTCACACTGCCCCAAAGTTCAAAGCAACTGGTTTCACCATTTTCAAGTTATCAAGAGTATATATAAAAGGAAACTGGACATGGTGGTTCATGCCTGTAATCCCAGCAATCAGAGACTGAGGCAGGGTTGTCTTGAGCTCCAGGCTACATACAGAGGGGCACACCCAGTCTAAACAATAAAGTGTGTCAAAGAAAAATGACACGCGGCACGTCTGGGTCCATGTGATCACTCCTGACCCTGCTGAGGCAGTGGGGCTAACACTGGTGTTTGCATGCTTGTTTATCCACAGTGGATTCGTGGTCCTGCCATCTAAGGCACTAAAACTTTCTATTTTGAGATGGGAGTCTCCTTTGCTGGCCTCTCATCTCAACCTTCCAAGTTCGGGTATACACCACTACACCCAACTTTCAAACCACCTCTTCAAAGTAGTAACCATCTGGACTCCAACAGCAACAGAGGATACCACTGGGTTACCACAACTGCATAAGCTCCCCCAAAAGAAATCATTTCTGCTACAAGCAAGACTTAGGCAAACGTGTCATATACAACGGATACTTTGTTTATTCCTTGCTCTCACAACCTAGCTAACCTGAGAGTTCAGTAAATCTGCTCCACTGTTTTTCCCTGTGTTCAGATAAAATTCTTCATTCAAATAAATTCATTCAAATACAGACAATCATTACTATTCAGTTCTAAAGAGTTGTAAGGACAGAGCTAGGGACGCCACTGCAGCAGTCACCATCTCATCTCATCTTTTTCTTCTGGAACAAAAGATTGAGGGCAATTACATAACCCATTCCCAAACCCTTCATGAATATCAAAGTCTAGGGGGATTCCCTGGCCTATTTGTGTCCTTTCATTCATCAAACCTCCATCACCTATGCCAAGAGGGGTGGCTAGAGAGAACACAATTGATTAATAAAGGGCTATGGCCGGGCGGTGATGGCGCACGCCTTTAATCCCAGCACTCGGGAGGCAGAGGCAGGCGGATCTCTGAGTTCGAGGCCAGCCTGGTCTACAAGAGCTAGTTCCAGGTCAGGCTCTAGAAACTACAGGGTAACCCTGTCTCGAAAAACCAAAAAAAAAAAAAAATAAAAAAATAAAGGGCTATGCCCTAGGATAGGATATAATATGGTAAAACAGAACAGTGGGACCCAAAGAGCCATTTCCAGTAAAATAAACACTGTTGATATAACAAGAATGTTACATTTCAAGGTAACAAAGTTATCAAAGTTGCTCAATTTTTCTTGGCTTTGGTCATTATGTTCTGAGGAAAGGGGTACTGTAAAGTTTTATGCCAACTGCCTCTTGTTCCCATTAATGGGAGCCATGTTCTATAAACTCAGGTCAGACTGATTAGAAGCAATAGATTTCCAATGAGACCCTGAGTCTAGGAATTAACTTATGGCTTGAGAGCTGCTGAGCAAAGATGCTGACATGGCAGCAGACATGGCTCCAGTGTCCAGCTCACCCCAGTCCTTCCTTCAATCCCTGATGAGATCGGTCTGAACAATGAGGCTGAGATCCATCAAGCAGCCTCTGGGCATGCAGAGGCTCAGAAGCATCCAGACAGTCACACAGGCAGGCAGGGCAAGGATAAACAGCACACAACAGCAGTACTGTCCTTCACTGTCTGAGAACAGCTCCCACACCACTCAGTTCCCCAGGTAGGGAAAGAAAAAGAGCTTCAAATACAAGTAAAAGCACGCAGACTTGAAATGAAATCCATATTTCACGGGGAGCTCACCACACAGAAGAATAATTTTTCATTAAAATAAACATCTAAGTCAGCCCTCCCATTTAGCAAGCTGCCATTCACAGGGAGTGATATAGAAAAAGGCACCAAGGGCTCCCAGGACTGAACACCACCTGTAGAGTAGGGTATCAATGTCTACAAAGGAGGTTCCAAAATATTGTGTTTTGGAAGGCTTTTGTTGCTACTAGTGGTTTTTTTTTTGTGATACCAGGAACTGAACACCAGCTTTGTGCCTGCCAGACAAGCACGTCCTGCTTCTGAGCTTCATCTCCACCTTTTTTGAAGCTTAGGGACAGACTTTTACTGTATTTGTAATTCACAAAGACATCTTGTACTCAACCACTTGAACCCGTGGCACCTGCTCACAACTGCTGGCTTTCTGTTTCTCCTGTTTCACTTCTACCAGTTGAAGCAGTTGTCACTTTAGGACAATTTAAGGCTATGGGAAACACTGGTTGAAAGAACTCACTGGCCACTCTGCCAGCATTTTGGATGCCAGCAGTAGAGCTTAGGGTCTTTCAAAACTAGATGCTGACAGCAGGTATGAAGACACCATCTTCCTTCTTGACGATCCTAAGACAACCAGTCTGATGCTGTCTGAGTGATCACCTACCTTCCTGGCTGAAGAAATCACAAAAGCTACACACTTCTTCCAATGTGATGGTGATGATCACAATGAAAGAACCAAGCAAATGGCAGAAACTTGGGAGTCTGCTCCCTTATAAGTGACACCACTAGCTTCAATGGCAAGGGATTCTGAAGCTGAGGTCACTAAACTAAGGAAAGAGTCAGCGTCTCCATCAGAAATGGAACTGGGGAATGTGTCTGATGCTGACAACTGAATGAGTATCAAAGGCAGGAAGATCACCTTACAGTCTTTATCTGCCAAGCAAAGTTGTGCAGCTACATAACTGTAGTGCGGAGCTGTGGGCAGGCCTGCTTTTCATCCCACCCAGCTCTCAACTGCCTGGCTAGCTTATGTCCCCAAATAATTACACGGAAACTGTATTCATTTAAACACTGCCTGGCCCATTAGTTCCAGCCTCTTACTCACATCTTGATTAACCCATATCTAATAATCTGTGTAACACCACGAAGTGGTGCCTTACCGAGAAAGATTCAGCATGTCTGACCTGGTGGCTGGCTCCATCACGTCTGTCTCCGAGAGGAGAGGCATGGCTATCTGACTAACTTCCCAGCATTCTGTTCTATCTACTCCACCCACCTAAGGGCCGGCCTATCAAATGGGCCAAGGCAGTTTATTAACCAATGAAATCAACAGATAGAAGACACACCTACATCACATAACTAAAACTGTATATAAAAAAACTTAGTAGATGGTTTCAGGAATTGCAAATTACCAGATCTGGAACCATGCAGGTGGTGAGAAGGCTAAATGAACAGAATGGGTATATGAGACAGGGACAAGGAGATAAGATTGGTTTTTTTTTATTGTGGTGCTAAAGTTCTACCAGGGCCTTGCATGCTGAGTCAGTAAGTGCTCTTCCACTGAGCTACATCTCCAGCCCTGGGATAGTATCTTGACTATGTAGTAACTCAAAGATATGTGATCAGATGGGGGAAAAGAAGTAAACACGACTTCTCTTCCTAGCTATGATGTAGGAACCAAGATAAAAAGGATATATAAAATCAAGCGAAGAAGTTTGGCATTGAAGGTGTGGTGGCACACACCTTTGATCCTAACACTCAGGATGCAGAGGCAGGCAGATCTCTGTGAGTTCAAGACCAGCCTGGTCTACAGAGTGAGTTCCAGGACAGCTAGAGCTACACAGAAAAACCTTGACTCAAAAAAAGGTTTGGCATGGCAGCATAGGCTTAAGATCCAAGCACTGAAGGCTAAGGTAAAAGGACTGTGAGTTTAAGAGCAGCTGAGTCACACAGCAAGACCCTGGCCCAGAAAGAAAATCTATAAATGAAATGGTCAGAACCAGAGGGAACTCCATGTTAGGAAGGGAAATGGAGGGAGTGGAGAACAAAAGGAAGCAAAAAAAAACTGAGACGAATCCTGAACTGTACACAGTCCACAGGGAAGGGGACAGACCCTGCCTGGGCAGAAAAGGGAGTGGTGAGAAAAAGCAAGAGAAAATCGCAGAGGGCAAACAGAATAAAAAGCTTAGGAAACCAAACATACAGAAGGGCCAGTAGATGGTTTTCTAAATGTAAGTAAAACTCAGAATATCAGTTTCCAAAAATTCAAGGTTCAATACAGCAGCTCCAGGGGCTTTCATGGCTATCTATACCAATAAATATCTGGGGCCAATAGCATCTGTCACTCTGGAGCACTTATTGGTTCTAAAACATAAATTTGCTGCATTTAAAAAAATGTTTAAAAAACAGGATGGACAACTATCTATCTTTCCTTCAAGAGTTGAATCAAGGATTAGTCTAATGGCTCACTGGAGTATAAGCCAACAGAAGTAAGAATGGTTCAGATTTGTACATTTCTCTTTAGAAGGTGCAGGCTATGATCTGAATGCACTACTGCACTTAGTCCTCATTTCTATGAGCTCATCAGAGTCAGAAATGCCATCATTCAGTGAACTTTCAAACAGGAGCTAGAATATCATGCTGGCTGTGGCCAACCAGTTTCTTCAGGAACAGCAAGTGGGCCAATAGCTCAGTTGTCAGAGGCAAGCTACCACAGCACTCTCTTCTTCCTCCACTCTGCCCTCAGGGGTCCAGTGCAGAACCTCTCATGTCAGCAGGAGAGCTTCTGCACCCTCTTCAGGCTGTTATGAAAGCCCGAGAGACTGCACAGCACTTGCACATGGACCGCCAAGGTACCATACTAGTTTATGTGAAAATAACGGATTCCCCCAAGTCAGGAAGCTGTTCTGGGTAACAGTGGGGTACTCTGAGCCCTCCTGTTCTGAGGACAGCTCCTCATCCTGGGCAATTATGCTCCCTAATCCATACTCCTGCTCATGAACAGAAACTTCATTTGGTGTGAGGTGAAATGAACCTTCCACAAAGTCAGCGAATCTTTTTGGAGACTGAATCCGAGATATAGTCTTCCAGGCAGAACACTCTGAACTATTACAAAACTCTTAGAGTTCCTGTAGAGCCCTCTGGGTCTCCACTTCTCCTTGTATCTGATACTCCTCTTCTGTCAGGAGGCAAGGGGGGACAGGCTTTGCTGTTGCCTTACACATCTTTCTGTAGGTGGTGTACAGCCAATGAACAGGGTACACCAGGTTCTTAGTGCACAGGGCAATGATAATGAGGGCAAAAGCAACATGTGGTATCTGAATGCTCGAGTACATGAAGCCCAGGCCCAGCAGCTGCAGTGTTCAGGTCAGCAGGTTGATGCTTCGCTCGTTCTCTAGGGGCCCATACTTGTAGCACACTGTGAAACTCATGAATCTGATTGTGAAGACGTAGCTTAGAAGATAATGCTAATAACACCTCCATATCTCTTGTAAATTCTTAAAAACTAGCTGAATGAGGTACAGAGAAAAGGACTAGCCTCCTACCAGGATGACATAAATGGGACTTCTCTTGGGTATAAACTTGGAGAGCATAAAAATGATGATTAACAGAGAGGCCACACTCCAGTGGAATAGTAGAAAATTTGACTCCTGAGTGGCAGACCACACAGCCAAGGAGGACAAAGACCAGCCATGCGGCCCCACGTTCCCCCCCCCCCCCGGGCCCCTGCAACGGTGCCAGGGACCAACCACCAACCAGCCCGCCACTTTGATTCCTCCCGCCATGGCTGCCTCATGTCGCCTCCTGATTGTTCCTTTTAAAAAGCTTAGATTTAGAGAAGTACAGAGCCATTGTCCAACTCCAAAACCACCTGAATATTGTGTGTGTGTGTGTGTGTGTGTGTGTGTGTGTGTGTATAAATGTAAAGGTAACCCAAACCTGGATTCATAAACCATATTCTGAGTTTCAGATGCTCCTTAGTAGATAGTTATTTTTTCTTCCGTAAGCATTCAAATATCCAGGGTCTCTTGAATTTTTGATGATGTGTATTTTTCTGTAAAGATAAGAGCAGAACACTGACCTAACCTTTATGAGCTTTCCTTACAACTTATATGATTGTCACCATTGTGATGAGGTATGGTATCACTTCTCCTTTTCAAGAGGTTTCTCCTTTTCAAAGAGAATCTATTAGTCTTCTCATCCATTTCTTTAATGGAGTTTTTCCCATCCTGTTTAATGGCCTCTAACACTTTCATAATGTTATGTTTAAAGTCTATTTCTTCTACCTCTCCTGGATTTGGGTGTTCAAGTCTTCCTGTTGTATGTTTGCTGGATTCTGGTGTTATCATGTTGCTTTTCAGATTGTTGGAGGAATTCTTGTACTGGCTCCTGCCCATCTCTTCCTTCAAATGCTGTTAGAAGAGTCTTGGAGGCTTGTTCCGATCTTTGCTGTGGCTGTGTACATGGGAGGTTTTCTTGGTTTGCCCTCTCTTAGGTCCCCTCAGCACTGGAGTTGTCTCTCAGATCCTCTCCACCCTGAAGTAGGTTGTGGTGGTGGATCTAAGGACCCCACAGATGGAAAGAAATGCTTGAGGGGCAAGCTTGGATGGGAAAAGTAGAGAAAGGCAGTAGCCAGGGAGAAGTCCCACTGAATGGCCAGAAAGCTTAGGGGATTGGAGGATGCCTGTGCTCCATCCCTGGGTCATCTGGTTGGCTGGTTGGACACACACTTACCTCTCTGGATGGACCTCCTGGTACAGGATCAGGGCCACTTGCTGGTCAGGGACCTCACAGACAAAAGAGAGGGTTTGCTAGGTGCAGGCTCAATGGGACAAAGAAACTCCTGCAGCAGTTGCAGTCACCACTTTGTTCCTGGACCCTCAGTCCTGAAGCATGCTGAGTTGGGAGATCCTATTACTCCACAGACAGAAAGGGGTACTTGAGGGCAAGCTGGGATGGGATATGTAGAGAAAGACAGTAGCTATGGAGAAGCCTTGCTGAATGGCCAGAAAGTTTAGGTGATTGGAGGGTGCCTGTGCTCTGTTCCAGGGGCGTCTGACTGGCCAGTCGGGCACACACTTACCTCTCCGAATAAATCTCCTGGTACAGGATCAGGGCCTACAGCAGTTGCACTCACCACTTTGTCCCCAGATAATATGATAGTGTACATCAGTGACCCCCTAAACTCTACCAAAGAACTCCTAGAGCTGATAAATACCTTCAGTGATGTTGCAAGGATACAAGATCAACTCAAAAAAATCAGTAGCCCCCCCCATACACAAAGGATAGAGAAACAGAGAGGGAAACCAGAGAAACTTCACCTTTGATGATAGATACAAAGAGCATAAAGTATCTTGAGATAACACTAACCAAGGAAGTGAAAGATCTATTTGACAAGAACTTTAAGACTTTGAAGAAAGAAATTGAAGAGGACACAAGAAAATGGAATGATCTCCCATGGTCTTGGATGGGTAGAATCAACATAGTAAAAATGGCAATTCTACCAAAGGCAATCTATAAATTCAACGCAATCCCCATCAAAATCCCAACAAAATTCTTCACAGACATTGAGAGAACAATAATCAACTTTATATGGAAAAACAAAAATCCCAAAAGAGCCAAAACAATCCTATATGACAAAGAAACTTCCGGAGGCATTACCATCGCAGACATCAAATTCTATTACAGACTACGGTAATGAAAACAGCTTGGTATTGACATAAAATCAGAGACATAGACCAATGGAAATGAATCAAAGACCCAGATATTAACCAACAAACCTATGAACACCTAATTTTTGACAAAGGAACTAAAATTATACAATGAAAGTAAGAAAGCATCTTCAAGAAATGGTGCTGACATAACTGGATGTCAACCTATAGAAGAATGAAAATAGATCCATATCTATCACCATTCACAAAACTCAAGTCCAAATGGATTAAAGGCCTAAATATAAATCCGACCATACTGAACCTGATAGAAGAGAAAGTGGGAAGTAAACTGCAACACATGGGCACAGGAGACCACTTCCAACATATAATGCCAGTAGCACAGACAATAAGGACAACATTGATTAAATAAGACCTCCTGAAACTGAGAAGATTCCATAAAGCAAAGGACACTGTCTTTAAGACAAAAAGGCATCCTACTTAATGGGAGAAAATCTTTACCAACTCTGCATCAGACAAAGGTCTGATCTCCAAAATATATAAAGAATTCAAGAAACTAGACATTAAAATGCTAATTAAACCAATTAATAAATGGGATACTGAACTGAATAGAGAATTCTCAGCAGAACTTCAAATGACCAAAGATACTTAAGGTCATGTTCAATTTCCTTAGCAATCAGGGAAATGCAAATCAAAACAACTTTGAGATACCACCTTACACCTGTCAGAATGCCTAAAACCAAAATCACCAATGATAACCTATGCTGGAGAGGATGTGGAATAAGGGGATCACTCATCCATTGCTGGTGGGAATGCAAACTTGCACAACCATTTTGGAAATCAGTGTGGTTGTTTCTCAGGAAATTGGGAATCAACCTACCTCAAGATCCAGCAACAAATTGCAGAGTCCCTACTCTCCCAACAGAAAACCAGCTCATTGGCATACACAATGGACTGCAGACAAGCACGCACAAGCACAACTAGCACACTGTCGATGGGACCGCAGACAAGCACGCGCAAGCACAACTAGCACACTGTCATGATGGGACCGCAGACAAGCACGCGCAAGCACAACTAGTACACTGTCATGATGGGACTGCAGACAAGCATGTGCAAGCACACTTAGCACACTGTCGTGATGGGACCGCAGACAAGCATGCACAAACACTTAACACACTGTCGCGATGGGACTGCAGACAAGCATGCATGGGCACACCTAGCATGCTGTCGTGACAGGACTGCAGACAAGCATGCACAGGCACACCTAGTACACTGTTGTGATGGGACTGCAGACAAGCATGCATGGGCACACCTAGCATGCTGTCCTGACAGCTGCAGCCTATTTCTAGCATACAACCTGCTTGCAATGGTGCCCAAGAGGGGCACTAATCGGAAAGCAGATTTGCATTCATAACTAAAAAGCACACAGCATATAATACTCTGATCTTTTAAGTGGTTGATCTTGGGCATTCCAAGATCATACTCACTAGGTTAGCCTGAGTTTTCATCTATAAAAATATGTTTCTTGAAAATAATGCTTAGAGACTTAAGAGAAACAGTGGGACTACAGCAAGAGCAGCATTTGCTGCTGAAAGGACTGCTAATGTAAAACAGGGAGGGAGCTCCTTTTCACTTGTGGGTAGAGGACATCTCTCTCAGTCGATTCCTGCAGCCGCTCAAGCTGCGCAACAATCTCTCCTGCCAAGTTGATGCTCCCCTGATCCAGCTCAGCCTGGGGGAAGGGGCAGTGCAGTAGACAGTTTTTGTGGTCACCTTTGGTTTACTGTCACCAACCAGAAAACGTGTGTCACATCTCTAGAAAGAAGAAAGCAGTTTGATTCCTAATGTATGCTTTTGTCTTTAACTTTTATAGTAAAAATAAGAATCCACACTAACTTTCCATGTGACCATTTTGACTTTATAGGATGTAAACTATAAGCGCTGTGTTTTTTCTGTAGCAATGTGTCACTTAGTGCTTTTGTAAAAGGAGTAAAATTTGAGGTGTTTGGCAAGAGTAAAAAAAAAAAAAAAAAAAAAAGATCCAGCAATACCACTTTTGGGAATTTACCCAAGAGATGCCCAACAATACTACAAAAACATTTGTTCAACTATGTTCATAGCAGCATTATTTGTAATAGCCAGAACCTGGAAGCAATCTAGATGCCCCACAATGGAAGAATGGATAAAAAAGTGTGTAATATATACACATTAGAGTACTACTCAGCAGTAAAAAACAATGACATCTTGAATTTTGCATGCAAATGGATGGAAATAGAAAACACTATCCTGAGTGAGATAACCCAGACCTAAAAAGATGAATATGGTATGTACTCACTCATTAGTGGACTCTAGCCATAAACAAAGGACACTGACCCTATAGTTCACAAGCCTAGAGAAGCCAAAAACAAGGTGAACCCACAGAACATATATAGATCCTCTTGGAAACTGGAAGTAAACAAGATCGTTGGGCAAAACATGGGAGCATGGGGGTGGGGATAGGAGTAGAGGTAGGGTTGTGAAAAGGGAAGATGGGGAAAGAGAAGGGACAAGGGAACGACTGGGAGAGCTTGGGGGAGTGGGAGGTGGAAATAGAGGAAAGGCGGATATAGGAGCAGGGAAAATATCTTAAATAAGGGAGCCATTTTAGGTTTGGCAAGATACTTGGCTCTAGAGTGGATCCTAGGTGTCCACAGGGATGTCTCCAGTTAGGTCCTTGGGCAGCAGAGGATAGGGTGCCTAAACTGGCCTTGCTACACATCATATTGATGATAATCTTGAATATCACCATAGAATCTTTGTCTGGTGATGGATCGAGATAGAGACAGAGACCCTCATCAGAGCAATGGACTGAGCTCCCAAGGTCCAGTTGAAGCGTAGAAGTAGGGAGAAGGTGAGCAAGGACGTCAGGACCATGAGTGATTGGTCCACCCACTGAAACAGTGTGACTAATCTAATGGGAGCTCACCCAATTCAGCTGGACCGGGACTAAAAGAGCACGTGATCAATCCAGACTCTCTGAATGTGGCTGTCAATGGGGGTAGACTGAGAAGCCATTGATAATGGCACTGGGTCCTGTTCCTACCGCATGTACTGGCGTTTTGGGACCCTAGCCTATTTGGATGCACACCTTCCTAGACCTGGATGAAGTGGGGAGAGCCTTGAACTTCCCACAGGGCAGGGTACCCTGCCCTCTTTTAAAGAGGGAGGGGAAGGGAGGAAGGTAATTGGGGGAGTGGGAGGGGAAGAGGAGGAGGGGAAGAAGTGGAAATTTTTGATTGGAAAAATAAAAAAAGAATTTTTCTAAAGAAAAAAGAGAATCTTTATTAATTTTGATAGTATCCATAATTTTTCTTCTTCTGTGGAAACAAGAGCAAAACCCCTTCCCCATTGTAGCATATCTCCTGGTTTCCATTGTGAGGTCAACATATCCTTGAAAACTACTGGTAGATTCAATTCAGAAGTTTTTCAATTATCCAATGCCTCTCTGCTGTTGTTGTTCCTTTCTCATTAGCATTAAGAAAATTCAAGGTTAAAAAAGCATTATGCAATCTATTTCTGGGGGTATTTTCCATCCCTTTCTGTTTGTTCAGTATATCCTTTAGAGTATGATTTGACCTTTCTATAACTGCCTGACCTGTAGGATTATTTTGTATACCCCTAATGTGCTTTATATTATATAAAGCAAAAAACTGCTTCATTTTCTTAGTCACACATAATAGACTATTTTCTGTCTTTATTTGTGCAGGTTTACCCATGATGGCCCTAACTTCCAGTAAATGTGTGATTAATGAATCAGCCTTTTCTGAGCTCAAGGCAGTTGCCCATTGAAAACCTGAATACGTGTCTATGGTGTGGTGTAGATATTTTAATTTACCAAATTCCACAAAGTGAAACACATCTATCTGCCACATTTCATTCCTTTGAGTTAGTCCTGCAGGCAACGGTGTTTGATTATGGAAGTAGGATACCTCTATATAATCTCCTTAGCTTGTTGTCGTGTGATAGAAAACTCTTTCTTTAAACCTTTACTATTCACCTTGGCCCTTTTGTCTGGGCTGCGACCCTGGGCTGCCTGGAATCCCTGATCCTGTGCCCTGACATTCCATCTGAACTGGCTCCTTCAGATTGTGCTGCCAGGTTCGCTGTGTGGTATTCCATCCCGCCCTGCCCCCACCTTGGCCCTTTTGTCTGGGCTGCGACCCTGGGCTGCCTGGAATCCCTGATCCTGTGCCCTGACATTCCATCTGAACTGGTGAGTGAATGCGGACCCTGGGGCAACCTGCCCTGGAAGAGAGCACAGACCCCCTCCCCCCAGCTCCCTCTGCAGGCTTGCTTCTGCTTCTCCCACTCCTGCCTCTCCCAAGTTTTCCCTAGTGTTCTCAGGTGTCCTGCTCCTGTTCTAAGGCCACCCACCCAAAGGGGTCAGACTCTGGCCTCCAGGCAGGTCTGAGGATCCCTGCGGAGGGGTGCAGGCTCCTTCAGATTGTGCTGCCAGGTTCGCTGTGTGGTATTCCATCCCGCCCTGCCCCCACCTTGGCCCTTGTGTCTGGGCTGCGACCCTGGGCTGCCTGGAATCCCTGATCCTGTGCCCTGACATTCCATCTGAACTGGTGAGTGAATGCGGACCCTGGGGCAACCTGCCCTGGAAGAGACCACAGACCCCCCTCCCCCCAGCTCCCTCTGCAGGCTTGCTTCTGCTTCTCCCACTCCTGTCTCTCCCAAGTTTTCCCTAGTGTTCTCAGGTGTCCTGCTCCTGTTCTAAGGCCACCCACCCAAAGGGGTCAGACTCTGGCCTCCAGGCAGGTCTGAGGATCCCTGCGGAGGGGTGCAGGCTCCTTCAGATTGTGCTGCCAGGTTCGCTGTGTGGTATTCCATCCCGCCCTGCCCCCACCTTGGCCCTTTTGTCTGGGCTGCGACCCTGGGCTGCCTGGAATCCCTGATCCTGTGCCCTGACATTCCATCTGAACTGGTGAGTGAATGCGGACCCTGGGGCAACCTGCCCTGGAAGAGAGCACAGACCCCCTCCCCCCAGCTCCCTCTGCAGGCTTGCTTCTGCTTCTCCCGTTCCTGTCTCTCCCAAGGTTTCCCTAGTGTTCTCAGGTGTCCTGCTCCTGTTCTAAGGCCACCCACCCAAAGGGAGTGCAGGCTCATTCAGATTGTGACGCAAAGAATAGGTCCTCCTCTGGCACTGGGGAGATCCAACCAGTTTCAGTCACAGCAAAGATTGGTCTAGGACACCAAACGCCTCCGGGCTCCTTTTGAAGGAAGAGATGGGCAGGCGTCAATGCAGGAGCTCCTCCAACAACATGAAAGGCAACATGACATCACCACAAGCCAGACATCCCGAAACAACAAGATTTGAACACCCTACCCCAGAAGATATAGAAGAAACCGACCTTAAACAGTACTTTATGAAAATAATAGAGGACCTTAAACAGGAGGTAAAAAACTGCCATAAAGAAATGGAGATAACAAACAAAAAGGTAGACGAAATAAATAAATCACTCAAAGACACTCAAGAAAAACAAGAAAAACAAGAAAAAGCAATCAAACAGGTAAGGGAAACAGTACAAGACCTGATAAATGAAATGGAGGTATTGAAGAAAACACAATCTGAGGTGCGACTGGAAATGGAAACTCTGAGTAAACGAACAGAAACTTCAGAGACAAGTATTTCCAACCGAATACAAGAGATGGAAGAAAGAATCTCGGACTCTGAAGATACTATAGAGGAAATAAACTCACAGATTAAAGAACTAAACAAATCTAACAAATTCTTAACACAAAACAATCAGGAAATCTGGGACACCATGAAAAGACCAAACCTAAGAATAATTGGGGTAGAAGAAGGAGAAGAATTACATCTCAAAGGCCCAGAAAACATATTCAACAAAATTATAGAAGAAAACTTCCCCAACCTAAAGAAGGATGTTCCTATGAAGGTACAAGAAGCCTACAGAACACCAAATAGACTGGATCAAAAGAAAGCATCCCCACGACATATAATAATCAAAGCACAAAACATACAGAATAAAGAACAGATATTAAGAGCTGCAAAGGAAAAAGGTCAAGTAACTTATAAAGGGAAACCTATCAGAATTACACCTGATTTCTCAATGGAAACCATGAAAGCCAGAAGAGCTTGGATAGATGTGCTACAGACACTAAGGGAACATGGATGCAAGCCTAGACTATTATACCCAGCAAAGCTTGCGTTCACCATTGATGGAGAAAACAAGATATTCCAGGACAAAAACAGATTTAAACAATACGCAGCCACAAATCCAGCCTTGCAGAAAGTAATAGAAGGAAAATCACAAACCAAGGAGTCCAACAATGCCCACAATAACTCAGGCATCTAGCGACCCTTCACCAGCACAACTAGAAGAAGGGAAACACACAAACTCTACTACTAAAAATGACTGAAGTTAACAAGCACTGGTCATTAATATCACTTAATATCAATGGACTCAATTCACCTATAAAAAGGCACAGGCTAAGAGACTGGATACGAAAACAGAATCCAACATTTTGCTGTTTACAAGAAACACACCTCAACCACAAAGACAGACACCTACTCAGAGTAAAGGGTTGGGAAAAGGTTTATCAAGCAAATGGCCCTAAGAAACAAGCAGGTGTGGCCATACTGATTTCCAACAAAGTTGACTTCAAACTAAAATCAATCAGAAGAGATGGAAAGGGACACTTTATACTCATAACAGGGAAAATCCATCAGAATGAAGTCTCAATCCTGAATATCTATGCCCCTAATATAAAAGCTCCCACTTATGTAAAAGAAACACTTCTAGAACTCAAGGCAGCCATCAAACCACACACACTAATAGTTGGAGACTTCAACACTCCTCTCTCACCAATGGACAGGTCAATCAGACAGAAACCTAACAGAGAATTGAAAGACTTATTGGAGGTAATGAACCAAATGGACTTTAGAGACATCTATAGAACATTCCACCCAAACAGGAAAGAATATACCTTCTTCTCTGCAGCTCATGGAACCTTTTCGAAAATTGACCATATACTTGGTAACAAAGCAAACTTCCACAGTTACAAAAAAATATTAGTAACCACCTGTGTCTTATCGGATCATCATGGATTAAAATTAGAATTCAACAACAATGCTACCTCCAGAAAGCCCACAAACTCATGGAAACTGAACAGTCAACTACTGACCCACACCTGGGTCAAGGAAGAAATAAAGAAAGAAATTAAAGTCTTTCTTGAATTTAATGAAAACAAAGACACAACATACTCAAACCTATGGGACACAATGAAAGCAGTGCTAAGAGGAAAGTTCATAGCACTAAGTGCCCACTTAAAGAAAACGGAGAAAGCGCTCATTGGTGACTTAACAGCACACCTGAAAGCTCTGGAAAAAAAAGAAGCAGACTCACCTAGGAGAAGCAGAAGACTGGAAATAATCAAACTGAGGGCAGAAATCAACAAAATAGAAACACAGAAAACAATCCAAACAATCAATGAAACAAGAAGCTGGTTCTTGGAGAAAATCAACAAGATTGACAAACCCTTAGCCAAACTAATCAAACGGCAGAGGGAGAACATGCAAATTAATAGGATCAGAAATGAAAAGGGGGACATAACCACAGACACAGAGGAAATTCAGAGAATCATTAGATCTTACTACAAAAGCCTGTATGCCACAAAATTGGAAAATGTAAAAGAAATGGACAGTTTTTTAGATAAATACCATATACCAAAGTTAAACCAGGACCAGGTAAATGCTCTAAATCGTCCTGTTAGTCGCGAAGAATTAGAAACTGTTATCAGAAACCTCCCTACCAAAAAGAGCCCAGGACCAGATGGTTTCAATGCGGAATTCTACCAGAACTTCCAAGAAGACCTAATACCTATACTCCTTAAGGTATTTCATAATATAGAAACACAAGAGTCACTGCCAAATTCCTTCTATGAAGCTACAGTTACCCTGATACCTAAACCGCACAAAGACTCAACCAAGAAAGAGAATTACAGGCCAATCTCACTCATGAACATTGACGCAAAAATTCTCAATAAAATACTGGCAAACCGAATCCAAGAACACATTAGAAAAATTATCCATTACGATCAAGTAGGCTTCATCCCAGAGATGCAGGGCTGGTTCAACATACGAAAATCTATCAATGTAATCCATCATATAAATAAACTGAAGGAAAAAAACCATATGGTCATCTCATTAGATGCTGAAAAAGCATTTGACAAAATTCAGCACCCTTTTATGATAAAGGTCTTGGAGAGATTAGGGATACAAGGGTCATTCCTAAATATAATAAAAGCTATTTACAGCAAGCCCACAGCTAACATCAAATTAAACGGAGAGAAACTCAAGGCTATCCCACTAAATTCAGGAACACGACAAGGCTGTCCACTCTCTCCTTATCTCTTCAATATAGTGCTTGAAGTTCTAGCAATAGCAATAAGACAACATAAGGGAATCAAGGGGATACAATTTGGAAAGGAAGAAGTTAAATTTTCATTATTTGCAGATGATATGATAGTATACATAAGCGACCCCAAAAACTCCACCAAAGAACTCCTACAGCTGATAAACTCCTTCAGTAACGTGGCAGGTTACAAGATCAACTCCAAAAAATCAGTTGCCCTCCTATACACAAAGGATAAGGAAGCAGAGAGGGAAATCAGAGAAGTATCACCTTTCACAATAGCCACAAATAGCATAAGATATCTGGGAGTATCTCTAACCAAGGAAGTGAAGGATTTATTTGACAAGAACTTTAAGTCTTTGAAGAAAGAAATTGAAGAGGATACCATAAAATGGAAGGATGTCCCCTGCTCGTGGATTGGGAGGATCAACATAGTAAAAATGGCAATTCTACCAAAAGCAATCTATAGATTCAATGCAATCCCAATCAAGGTCCCATTAAAATTCTTCACAGAGATTGAGAGGACAATAATCAACTTTATATGGAAAAACAAGAAACCCAGGATAGCCAAAAAAATCTTATACAATAAAGGTTCTTCTGGAGGCATTACCATCCCTGACTTCAAACTCTATTACAAAGCTACAGTATTGAAAACAGCTTGGTACTGGCATAAAAACAGAGAAGTTGACCAATGGAATCGTTTAGAAGACCCGGATCTTAAACCACAAACCTATGAACACCTGATCTTTGATAAAGGAGCCAAAAGTACACAATGGAAGAAAGAGGGCATCTTCAACAAACGGTGCTGGCATAACTGGATGTCAACCTGTAGAAGAATGAAAGTGGATCCATATCTATCACCATGCACAAAACTCAAGTCCAAATGGATTAAAGACCTCAATATTAATTTGAATACATTGAGCTTGATAGAGGAGAAAGTGGGAAGTACTCTACAACAAATGGGCACAGGGAACCGTTTCCTGCGCATAACCCCAGCTGCACAGACATTAAGGGCAACATTGAATAAATGGGACCTCCTGAAGTTGAGCAGCTTCTGTAAAGCAAAGGACACTGTCACTAAGACACAAAGGCAGCCTACTGACTGGGAAAAGATCTTTACCAACCCTGCAACTGACAAAGGTCTGATCTCTAAAATATATAAGGAACTCAAGAGACTAGACGGTAAAATGCCAATTAACCCAATTAAAAAATGGGGCGCTGAACTGAACAGAGAATTCTCAACAGAAGAAGTTCGAATGGCCAAAAGACACTTAAGGTCATGCTCAACCTCCCTAGCTATCAGGGAAATGCAAATCAAAACAACTTTGAGATATCATCTTACACCTGTCAGATTGGCTAAAATCCAAAACACCAATAATAACCTTTGCTGGAGAGGTTGTGGGGTAAGGGGTACACTCATCCATTGCTGGTGGGAATGCAAACTTGTGCAACCACTTTGGAAAGCAGTGTGGCGGTTTCTCAGGAAATTCGGGATCAACCTACCCCAGGACCCAGCAATTCCACTATTGGGAATCTACCCAAGAGATGCCCAATCATACAACAAAAGCATATGCTCATCTATGTTCATAGCAGCATTATTTGTAATAGCCAGATCTTGGAAACAACCTAGATGCCCTTCAGTGGAAGAATGGATGAAGAAACTGTGGAATATATACATGCTAGAATACTACTCAGCGGTAAAAAACAATGACATCTTGAATTTTGCAGGCAAATGGATGGAAATAGAAAACACTATTCTGAGTGAGATAACCCAGACCCAAAAAGATGAACATGGGATGTACTCACTCATAATCGGTTTCTAGCCATAATTAAAGAACATCGAACCTATAAATTTGGGATCCTTGAGAAGATAATAAGAAGGTGAACACCCAAAAAAAGATATAGTAATCCTCCTGGATATTGGAAGTAGACACGATCGCCAGGCAAAATTGGGAACTTGAGGGTTGGGCAAGACTGGGCCACGGGAAGACGGGGAGAGAAAAGTGTGAAGGGGAGAATGGGGGGAGCTCGGAAGAATGGGGTGCTTGGGATATAGGAAGGGTGGATATGGGAGCAGGGAAGCATATATCTTAATTTAAGGAGCTACCTGAGGGTTGTCAAGAGACTTGACCCTAGAGGGGTTCCCAGGTTTTCAGGGAGACGCCCCCAGTTAGTTCCTTGGGCAGCTGAGGAGAGGGAGCCTGAAAAGGCCAGTTCCTATAGCCATACTGATGAGTTTCTTGCATATCACCATAGAACCTCCACCTGACGATAGATGAAGAAAATGACGGAGCCCCACATTGGAGCGCCGGATTTAGCTCCCGGGGTCCTGTTGAGGAGCAGAAGGAGAGAGAACATGAGAAAGAAAGTCAGGACCGTGAGGGAACCTCCGTCTGGCGACAGATGGGGAAGGTGACTGAGCCCCACATTGGAGCACTGGACTGAGCTCCCAAGGACCTGATGAGCATCAGAAGGAGCGAGAACATGAAGGAGAAAGTCAGGAACTAGAGGGGTGCGTTCACTCATGGAGACGGTGGGACAGAACTAATGGGAGATCACCAACCCCAGTTGGAATGGGACTGATGGATCATGCGACCAAACCCGTCTCTCTGAATGTGGCCAACAAAGGGGGCTGACTGAGAAGCAAAAGACAATGGTGCTGGGCTCTGGTTCTTCTGCATGGACGGGCTCTGTGGGAGCCTTCTCAGCTTGGTCGATCACCTTCCTGGACCGGGGGGGAGTTGGGAGGACCTTGTTCTTGGCATGGAGTGGGGAACTCTGATGGCTCCTTGGCCTTGAGGGGGAGGGAGGGGAGGTGTGGGTGGAGGGGAGGGGAGGGAAGGGGGAGAAGGGGGGGAGGGAAGGGGGAGGAGGAGGGGAGGGAAGGGGGAGGAGGAGGGAAGGAGATGGAAATTTTTAAATGTGAAAAAAAAAAGAAAAAAAAATAAACCTTTACTATTAACATGATGTTTTTTATGATATTCTGAGGCCTGTAACACACTTCCAATCAATAATTGATCAATTTCTGCATAACCTTGTACTAGAGAACCATATGGGATCAGATTGTGTTTTGTATATAGGACAAAGCCTATTCCTGCTTATGTCTTGCACCTGGATGAATAATGAAGTCAATTCTGTATCATCTGGTATAAATTCAGCAGTTTCAATATGCAAGATAACTCTTTCTGCATGTTGCAAATCAGTAACTATATTAAGAAGCTCTTTAAAATCCCTTAGTAGCATAAGAAGAGCATATAATTCTGCCTTCTGGACAGAATTATAAGGGTTTTGTTCCACTTTACTTAATGCTTCTGATTTGTAACCTGCCTTTTCTGATTTATTAGCATCAGTATAAAATGTACGGGCTCCTGTTATTGGTGCTTCACATACAATTCGGGGAAGAATACAAGAAATTCTCTTTATAAGGTTAATCTATCACTTTTGGGATAACTGCTAATAATTTCTCCCCTCCCCCAAAATTAGCACAAGCCCTTTGCCAGGGTTCAATGTCTTCCCACAACTTTTTAATTTTATCAGCAGTAAAAGGCACTATAATTTCTGTTGGGTCTATACCTGCTAACTGATAAAGTCTCAATTTACCTTTTATAATTAATTCAGAGACATTTTACATGTAAGTTTTTAGATTTTTATTTGGTTTATGTAGTAAAAATGCATTCTAAGATATTATCTTCAGTCTGCATTAAAATTCCTGTACGAGAAATTCTGGAAGGCAATATGACTAGAATATAATTAAGATTTAAAGCAAAAGAGACCATGCCCATGTGGGCGGGTATCTTAAAGGCTATTTGATGGGGAAGGTCAGCAAATCACATCTGGCTAGGGTGTGACTGCCTGGAGCCCAGGTAGATAAACGGGGGAGATAGGAGCATGCATGCTCTGCGTGGTGCTTGTCTGACACGTTTGGACTTCGGACCTTCTACTCCGGTAGTGTGAGTTTCCCCGTTTTTCAATTATTAAGTTATATCTGTTATTTTGAGCTGGTCTGGTTATTTTAGCATACTGATCAAATATGCCATCACTAACACTTGGTGCCCAACATGGGGCTCAAACCCACCAACCTGAGATTAACATTCTCATCTTCTACTGACAAGCAGTCATGGAAAGATCAAATTGAACTATAAAGGATATGTTAAACAAACAGAAAGGGGTGGAAAATACCCCTAGAAATAGATTACTTAATGCTTTAACCTTGAATTTTCTGAATGCTAATGAGAAAGGGATGACGATCGAAGAAATACATTGGATAATGGGAAAGTCTGCTGAATTAAATCAACCAGTTTATTTCAAGGATATTCTGACCTCGCAATGGAAGCCAGGAGAAGTACTGTGTTGGGGTAGGGGTTTTGCTCTTGTTTCCACAGGAGAAGAAAAATTGTGGGTCCCATCAAAATTAATAAAGATTCAGTTTGAAGAGGAGGAGCCTCTTGGAAAGGAAAAATGTCAATTTATCCACAATGATGATAATCATACAGGTGGTAAGAAAAACATATAGGATGGGGGCAGGGTTCTGTTCTTATCTCTGCAGGAAAACACTCATCTTCAAAAAATTCAACAGACACTGGATGTTTGAATACTGACAGATGTAAACAATTTCCACTCAATAAGGATCAAGAAGACAATCAACTAAGTTCCATAAGTGAAATTATGCTAAACATATTCATATGTATGAATGTATTTATGTTTATAAATATATAGCACTGGTTTTGGAGTTGGACTCTCGCTCAGTCAGTCCCTCTCCAATTCCAAGCCTGTTGTTAAGAGAAAACCTGGAGTTTCTGTCTCATGTCAAGAGCCGTGATATGGGACAGAAGAAAAATAATAATTTATAAAAATTTTTTGCCTTTCCTCATATCTGTTTTTTTTTTCTTTATCATAACTTTTATTGGATAGATATGTCTTGTATATGTCTATATAGGTCATGCTTAAGTCTTCCATAATAAACAATAAATTTCCCTGCAGTAATCTTTGAAGTTTCCAGGAAGAAGACAGGGCCCCACAACAACAACTCCACCTGGTTAATATGATGTCATGATGCTGATAGCACTACTACAAGACCTGTTTGGGTACCAGCTCTTCAAGACGGTTCCGACTTGGTTAGCTGAAATGGTGCACATCTTTTACAACATTCTGGCTAGACTTTCACAAAGTACCCAAAGTCTCAGAGACTATTTGCAGTTTTATCAGACCAAATATTAATCTTGGAATTTAACCATTGTTTACTTTCACATGATCCCCTAGGAAGAACGTCGCCCCCATGACAGCTGGAAGCAATTTTAGAGGATGACGACCCCTCTCCCAGAAAAGATGTCCTCAGGTTTAGGGACATTATTTAGGGGTTGGTTATAATTGGTATATGGTTGAGGGATGGGGGAGGAATTTTATAGGCTTAGGGATGTTCTTGAAAAAAAGAGGGATAACTGGTGATGGGATAATAGATTGGTAATGTGAGCTATTGTTTTTTTGTTTTTTTTTTTTTTTTTTTTTTTTGTTTTTTTTTTTTTTTTTTTCGAGACAGAGTTTCTCTGTGGCTTTGGAGTCTGTCCTGGAACTAGCTCTTGTAGACCAGGCTGGTCACGAACTCACAGAGATCCATCTGCCTCTGCCTCCTGAGTGCTGGGATTAAAGACGTGCGCCACCACCGCCCGGCTGAGCTATTGTTTTTAGACAATTATATTAGTATCAATTCTTGTATATTGATTAAAAAGTTAAATTATACTGAATATTGTATGCATGTATTCTACCTCTGTTTGAAACATTGTTTATGTATTGACATATATATTTACCATATTGAAGTGCACACTACTACCTCTGATCAAGATACTTATACATTGTTTACATTTGAAGGTCATTGTTATTATTTATTACACAGTTGTTTATTGTCTTGGTCTTTAAGTTAGATAGGCATTGAAAATTATAGATCAATAGTCATCTATGTTTGTCATATTTATATTTAGGCTAATCAGGTTCTTTAGATACATAGAGATTATATTCAGTATATATAGTATAATCTTCAATCTCTTCAAATAGCTATAAAAATGGCCTTTAATCTAACATAGAGTTCTGTGGTAGTGAGACATAATCACTCCTGGCAACACCAATCTACTCCTAAGAAAATGTTGAGCACCAAAGACATTCCACCTGGAGCCTTTCTTCTTGGTAGAACTTGCCTTTGGGCAAAGAAAAGCCCATACCTCGACCACTGACAGAGATACAGAGTATCTGTAAATGGATAAAACAGGACTGTCATATCCTGCCAAGACAGGGTAAGATAGTTCTGAAAAGTTTCTTGCCTTTGAAAATGATATGTCAGTTATGTTAGGCCTTAGCCAAAGTTGGCTGCCTCAACATTGCAAATGAGTCTTTGGGTGATTGCCCAGGTAGTCAGTTGTCTCTGTCATTTGTTGCACATTTTGGAAGTTTCTCGATTGTACTTCCTGTTTACTCAAGTAATATTACTTCCCTTCTCAGATCTTTGATGGGGTTGAAGATTAGATAATTGCAGCTACCCTCCTCATGATTTAGCTAAACTTAATTTCAATACATTATTTAGACTCCTTGAAATAGAATGCTTAGTAAAACTTTTGTTATGTGTTTCTTGCTTAATATTGTTTATTGCTTGTAATTTTATATTTGGTATCTGTTACTATTGTATAGTTGTATTGGGTTTGGTTCGATCTTGTTTAGACAAAAGGGGGAGATGATGGGGAAGCTCAGCCAATCTCATCTAGCTAGGGTGTGGGCGCCTGGAGCCCAGGTACATAAACGGGGGAGATAGGTGCCTGAGCGCTCTGTGCAGTGCTTGCCTGACCTGTTTGGACTTTGAACCTTCTACTCTGGTACTGTGTGTTTACCCGTTTTTCAGTTATTAAATTGCATCTGTTGCTTTGAGCTGGTCTGGTTATTTTAGCATACTGATTGAATATGCCATCACTAACAGCTATTGGCTTAAGGAGCAGAATGTGCACCCACCACAGATACTCACTACCTTCTGTGGTGGTTCATGTGTTCAGTCCCAGCACTTGGGAGGCAGAAGCAGGCAGATCTCTATGAGTTTGAGGCAAGCCTGGTCTACAGAGTGAATGCCAGGAGAGACTCCAAAGCTACAGAGAAACCCTGTCCTGAAAAAAATAAAATAAAAATAAATGGAAAGTATGGGAATATTACTAAATTTGTAGCATACACAAGCAACTTAGATATATCCAATAAAGCAATTGGAACTTTCAGTGTGGGAGTGGAATATTACCTGTTAGGATTGACAGGCACAGCAATATTTGCCAAAGAAACCTGAAGGTTTACTTTGGTAATACCCATTATTAGAGCTCACATAAGCTTTCCTTACAGGTTTTTCTTTGGCTGTCATCAAGAAAGTCTGTCTAATATTAGTCTCATTATAAAATACATGTCACCAGTCTGCTAGTATGCACTTTTACAGCATAACTATATATTTAGCTCTTCCTGAAAGTTGACTCAAGGTAAGACTGCTTGATGAAAGGCTTCTTTACCCAGATATTAACTCGCTCCTCTGATGCAATACATTAGATCAGGCCCAAATAAAAGATCAGGTATAATGAGTAAAACACTTCTGGGTGTTCTCTTAGCCTCCAGAGAGGAGAGTGGGAGAAGGAACTGGAATACCAAATGGCCTTTCTGGAAGAGGCCATTTAAATTCTGTGTAGTCATGGTCTTGTGCTTCTTTGGGGGAGGTGTCACCTTTTTTCAGGTTTTCTGAGATTAGGTAGGGTTTAGAGTGGGGGAAGTGCAAGGTTGAGCTCCACCCCAACAATTAGATGTCCTTTCCAAATAAAACTTTCCCTGATCTTCTATAAATATTATTCTACAGAAGATCACCATTATATTTGGTTTATGGAGGAGAAACTTTCATCTCAGAAAGAAAACACAAAAACCACAATCCAATATCCTCATCAAAGAGATCATAGAGGGCAAGGCTCTGCTGCAGGGATCTGTGATTCCATGGCCAAACTTATAGTTATTCTGTTAAATCATGCACAAATGGCTAACTGAGGTGCCTATTTAAGATATCAAAGTGGAAAAGTGGACCTGGCCACCAAGCTTTCCTATCATCACTTAGTCCCTCCCTATCACAAGGGTATGGATGGCACACCATGTCCCATACCCTAAACTTCCTCAGACCATGGAATGTGTTACTCTACCCCCAACTGCTCTTATATACATAATCCAGACATTTTGGTTTTCTGGCCCTTTAGTCTATTGGCTCTCTCCATTCTTCTCCTTATTCTGCTCACATGACCTGGCTTAAGGTCATGCTCACTCTGGACTCTCCCAGATATCCCTGGCTCTGGTTATGCTCTCCTTTTTATCTATAATAAATCTACCATAACTCAGAGCTGTCATGTCCTTCATATTTATTTTTTTTATTTAGCTACCCCTTAGGCCTTGGAGATAAAGAAGATAATCTTAAACAAGGCCTCCAAGCATTCCTTCCTAATTTCGTACCCAGTATTGTAACTATTAGTTCCTAAATGACCAACACATAGGCTTAAAATTATTTATAAATGCTTGGCCAATAGCTCAGGCTTACTACTAGTATGTTCTTAGATTTATTTTTTTTTTTTAAATTATTTTTATTTTTATTTATTTTTTTTCCTGTTGAAATATATTTTTTTATTTTTTTTCTCATGGTTTATTTTTTTTTTCTCATGGTTTATTTTATTTTATATTTAAAAATTTCCATCTCCTTCCCTCCTCCTCCCCCCTCCCTCCCCTCCTTCTCCCCTTTCTCTCCCCTCCTTCTCCCCCTTCCCTCCACTCCCCTCCACCCATACCTCCCCTCCCTCCCTCTCAAGGCCAAGGAGCCATCAGGGTTCCCCACTCTATGCTAAGCCCAAGGTCCTCCCAACTCCCCCCAGGTCCAGGAAGGTGATCGACCAAGCTGAGAAGGCTCCCACAGAGCCCGTCCATGAAGAAGAATCAGAGCCCAGAGCCATTGTCCTTTGCTTCTCAGTCAGCCCCCGCTGTTGGCCACACTCAGAGAGACGGGTTTGGTCGCATGATCCATCAGTCCCATTCCAACTGGAGTTGGTGATCTCCCATTAGTTCTGTCCCACCGTCTCCATGAGTGAACGCACCCCTCTCGTTCCTGACTTTCTCCCTCATGTTCTCGCTCCTTCTGCTCCTCATCGGGACCTTGGGAGCTCAGTCCAGTGCTCCAATGTGGGGCTCAGTCACCTTCCCCATCTGTCGCCAGCTGGAGGTTCCCTCACGGTCCTGACTTTCTTTCTCATGTTCTCTCTCCTTCTGCTCCTCATCAGGACCTTGGGAGCTCAGTCCGGTGCTCCAAGGTGGGGCTCTGTCATTTTCTTCATCTATCGTCAGGTGGAGGTTCTATGGTGATATGCAAGAAATTCATCAGTATGGCTATAGGAACTGGCCTTTTCAGGCTCCCTCTCCTCAGCTGCCCAAGGAACTAACTGGGGGCGTCTCCCTGGAAACCTGGGAACCCCTCTAGGGTCAAGTCTCTTGACAACCCTCAGGTAGCTCCTTAAATTCAGATATATGCTTCCCTGCTCTCATATCCACCCTTCCTATATCCCAAGCACCCCATTCCTCCGAGCTCCCCCCGCTCTCCCCTTCACACTTTTCTCTCCCCATCTTCCCTTGGCCCAGTCTTGCCCAACCCTCAAGTTCCCAATTTTGCCTGGCGATCGTGTCTACTTCCAATATCCAGGAGGATTACTATATCTTTTTTGGGAGTTCACCTTCTTATTATCTTCTCAAGGATCCCAAACTTATAGGCTCGATGTCCTATAATCATGGCTAGAAACCGAATATGAGTGAGTACATCCCATGTTCATCTTTATGGGTCTGGGTTACCTCACTCAGAATAGTGTTTTCTATTTCCATCCATTTGCCTGCAAAATTCAAGATGTCATTGTTTTTTACCGCTGAGTAGTATTCTAGCATGTATATATTCCACAGTTTCTTCATCCATTCTTCCACTGAAGGGCATCTAGGCTGTCTCCAGGATCTGGCTATTACAAATAATGCTGCTATGAACATAGATGAGCATATGCTTTTGTTGTATGATTGGGCATCTCTTGGGTAGATTCCCAATAGTGGAATTGCTGGGTCCTGGGGTAGGTTGATCCCGAATTTCCTGAGAAACCGCCACACTGCTTTCCAAAGTGGTTGCACAAGTTTGCATTCCCACCAGCAATGGATGAGTGTGCCCCTTACCCCACAACCTCTCCAGCAAAGGTTATTATTGGTGTTTTGGATTTTAGCCAATCTGACAGGTGTGAGATGATATCTCAAAGTTGTTTTGATTTGCATTTCCCTGATAGCTAGGGAGGTTGAGCATGACCTTAAGTGTCTTTTGGCCATTCGAACTTCTTCTGTTGAGAATTCTCTGTTCAGTTCATCGCCCCATTTTTTAATTGGGTTAATTGGCATTTTACCGTCTAGTCTCTTGAGTTCCTTATATATTTTAGAGATCAGACCTTTGTCAGTTGCAGGGTTGGTGAAGATCTTTTCCCAGTCAGTAGGCTGCCTTTGTGTCTTAGTGACAATGTCCTTTGCTTTACAGAAGCTGCTCAACTTCAGGAGGTCCCATTTATTCAATGTTGCCCTTAAAGTCTGTGCAGCTGGGGTTATGCATAGGAAACGGTTCCCTGTGCCCATTTGTTGTAGAGTACTTCCCACTTTCTCCTCTATCAATCTCAATGTGTTCAAATTAATATTGAGGTCTTTAATCCATTTGGACTTGAGTTTTGTGCATGGTGATAGATATGGATCTACTTTCATTCTTCTACAGGTTGACATCCAGTTATGCCAGCACCATTTGTTGAAGATGCCCTCTTTTTTCCATTGTGTACTTTTGGCTCCTTTATCAAAAATCAGGTGTTCATAGGTTTGTGGTTTAAGATCCGGGTCTTCTATACGATTCCATTGGTCAACTTCTCTGTTCTTATGCCAATACCAAGCCGTTTTCAATACTGTAGCTCTGTAATAGAGTTTGAAGTCAGGGATGGTAATGCCTCCAGAAGTACCTTTATTGTATAAGATTTTTTTGGCTATCCTGGGTTTCTTGTTTTTCCATATAAAGTTGATTATTGTCTTCTCAATCTCTGTGAAGAATTTTAATGGGACCTTGATTGGGATTGCATTGAATCTATAGATTGCTTTTGGTAGAATTGCCATTTTTACTATGTTGATCCTCCCAATCCACGAGCAGGGGAGATCCTTCCATTTTCTGGTATCCTCTTCAATTTCTTTCTTCAAAGACTTAAAGTTCTTGTCATATAAATCCTTCACTTCCTTGGTTAGCGATACTCCCAGATATCTTATGCTATTTGTGGCTATTGTGAAAGGTGATACTTCTCTGATTTCCCTCTCTGCTTCCTTATCCTTTGTGTATAGGAGGGCGACTGATTTTTTGGAGTTGATCTTGTATCCTGCCACGTTACTGAAGGAGTTTATCAGCTGTAGGAGTTCTTTGGTGGAGTTTTTGGGGTCGCTTATGTATACTATCATATCATCTGCAAATAATGAAAGTTTAACTTCTTCCTTTCCAAATTGGATCCCCTTGATTCCTTTATGTTGTCTTATTGCTATTGCTAGAACTTCAAGCACTATATTGAAGAGATAAGGAGAGAGTGGACAGCCTTGTCGTGTTCCTGAATTTAGTGGGATAGCCTTGAGTTTCTCTCCGTTTAATTTGATGTTAGCTGTCGGTTTGCTGTAAATAGCTTTTATTATATTTAGGAATGACCCTTGTATCCCTAATCTCTCCAAGACCTTTATCATAAAAGGGTGCTGAATTTTGTCAAATGCTTTTTCAGCATCTAATGAGATGACCATATGGTTTTTTTCCTTCAGGTTGTTTATATGATGGATTACATTAATAGATTTTCGTATGTTGAACCAGCCCTGCATCTCTGGGATGAAGCCTACTTGATCGTAATGGATAATTTTTCTAATGTGTTCTTGGATTCGGTTTGCCAGTATTTTATTGAGAATTTTTGCGTCCATGTTCATGAGTGAGATTGGCCTGTAATTCTCTTTCTTGGTTGAGTCTTTGTGTGGTTTAGGTATCAGGGTAACTGTAGCTTCATAGAAGGAATTTGGCAGTGACTCTTGTGTTTCTATATTATGAAATACCTTAAGGAGTATAGGTATTAGGTCTTCTTGGAAGTTCTGGTAGAATTCCGCATTGAAACCATCTGGTCCTGGGCTCTTTTTGGTAGGGAGGTTTCTGATAACAGTTTCTAATTCTTCGCGACTAACAGGACGATTTAGAGCATTTACCTGGTCCTGGTTTAACTTTGGTATATGGTATTTATCTAAAAAACTGTCCATTTCTTTTACATTTTCCAATTTTGTGGCATACAGGCTTTTGTAGTAAGATCTAATGATTTTCTGAATTTCCTCTGTGTCTGTGGTTATGTCCCCCTTTTCATTTCTGATCTTGTTAATTTGCGTGTTCTCCCTCTGCCGTTTGATTAGATTGGCTAAGGGTTTGTCAATCTTGTTGATTTTCTCCAAGAACCAGCTTCTTGTTTCATTGATTCTTTGGATTGTTTTCTGTGTTTCTATTTTGTTGATTTCTGCCCTCAGTTTGATTATTTCCAGTCTTCTACTTCTCCTAGGTGAGTCTGCTTCTTTTTTTTCCAGAGCTTTCAGGTGTGCTGTTAAGTCACCAATGAGTGCTTTCTCCGTTTTCTTTAAGTGGGCACTTAGTGCTATGAACTTTCCTCTTAGCACTGCTTTCATTGTGTCCCATAGGTTTGAGTATGTTGTGTCTTTGTTTTCATTAAATTCAAGAAAGACTTTAATTTCTTTCTTTATTTCTTCCTTGACCCAGGTGTGGGTCAGTAGTTGACTGTTCAGTTTCCATGAGTTTGTGGGCCTTCTGGGGGTAGCATTGTTGTTGAATTCTAATTTTAATCCATGGTGATCCGATAAGACACAGGTGGTTACTAATATTTTTTTGTAACTGTGGAAGTTTGCTTTGTTACCAAGTATATGGTCAATTTTCGAAAAGGTTCCATGAGCCGCAGAGAAGAAGGTATATTCTTTCCTATTTGGGTGGAATGTTCTATAGATGTCTGTTAAGTCCATTTGGTTCATTACCTCCATTAAGTCTTTCAATTCTCTGTTAGGTTTCTGTCTGATTGACCTGTCCATTGGTGAGAGAGGAGTGTTGAAGTCTCCAACTATTAGTGTGTGTGGTTTGATGGCTGCCTTGAGTTCTAGAAGTGTTTCTTTTACATAAGTGGGAGCTTTTATATTAGGGGCATAGATATTCAGGATTGAGACTTCATTCTGAAGGATTTTTCCTGTTATGAGTATAAAGTGTCCCTTTCCATCTCTTCTGATTGATTTTAGTTTGAAGTCAACTTTGTTGGAAATTAGTATGGCCACACCCGCTTGTTTCTTAGGGCCATTTGCTTGATAAACCTTTTCCCAACCCTTTACTCTGAGTAGGTGCCTGTCTTTGTGGTTGAGGTGTGTTTCTTGTAAACAGCAAAATGTTGGATTCTGTTTTCGTATCCAGTCTCTTAGCCTGTGCCTTTTTATAGGTGAATTGAGTCCATTGATATTAAGTGATATTAATGACCAGTGGTTGTTAACTTCAGTCATTTTTAGTAGTAGAGTTTGTGTGTTTCCCTTCTTCTAGTTGTGCTGGAGAAGGGTCGCTAGATGCCTGAGTTATTGTCGGCGTTGTTGGACTCCTTGGTTCGTGATTTTCCTTCTATTACTTTCTGCAAGGCTGGATTTGTGGCTGCGTATTGTTTAAATCTGTTTTTGTCCTGGAATATCTTGTTTTCTCCATCAATGGTGAATGCAAGCTTTGCTGGGTATAATAGTCTAGGCTTGCATCCATGTTCCCTTAGTGTCTGTAGCACATCTATCCAAGCTCTTCTGGCTTTCATGGTTTCCATTGAGAAATCAGGTGTAATTCTGATAGGTTTCCCTTTATATGTTACTTGACCTTTTTCCTTTGCAGCTCTTAATATCTGTTCTTTATTCTGTATGTTTTGTGTTTTGATTATTATATGGCGTGGGGATGCTTTCTTTTGATCCAGTCTATTTGGTGTTCTGTAGGCTTCTTGTACCTTCATAGGAACATCCTTCTTTAGGTTGGGGAAGTTTTCTTCTATAATTTTGTTGAATATGTTTTCTGGGCCTTTGAGTTGTAATTCTTCTCCTTCTTCTACCCCAATTATTCTTAGGTTTGGTCTTTTCATGGTGTCCCAGATTTCCTGAATGTTTTGTGTTAAGAATTTGTTAGATTTGTTTAGTTCTTTAATCTGTGAGTTTATTTCCTCTATAGTATCTTCAGAGTCCGAGATTCTTTCTTCCATCTCTTGTATTCGGTTGGAAATACTTGTCTCTGAAGTTTCTGTTCGTTTACTCAGAGTTTCCATTTCCAGTCGTCCCTCAGATTGTGTTTTCTTCAATACCTCCATTTCATTTATCAGGTCTTGTACTGTTTCCCTTACCTATTTGATTGCTTTTTCTTGTTTTTCTTGTTTTTCTTGGGTATCTTTGAGAGATTTATTTATTTCGTCTCCCTTTTTGTTTGTCATCTCCATTTCTTTATGGCAGTTTTTTACCTCCTGTTTAAGGTCCTCTATTATTTTCATAAAGTACTGTTTAATGTCGGTTTCTTCTATATCTTCTTAGGGTGTTCAATTCTTGTTGTTTCGGGATGTCTGGCTTGTGGTGATGTCATGTTGCCTTTCATGTTGTTGGAGGAGCTCCTGCATTGGCGCCTGCCCATCTCTTCCTTCAAAAGGAGCGCGGAGGTGTTTGGTGTCCTAGACCAATAATTGCTGTGACTGAAACTGGTTGGATCTCCCCAGTGCCAGAGGAGGACCTATTCTTTGCGACACAATCTGAAGAAGCCCACACTCCCTTGCAGGAATCCTCAGACCTGCCTGGAGGCCAGGGTCTGACTCCTCTGGGTGGATGGCCTTAGAACAGGAGCAGGACACCTGAGAACGCTAGGGAAAGCTTGGGAGACACACAGGGAAGGGAGAAACCGACACAAGCCTGCAGAGGGATGTGGGGGTAGGGGGTCTGTGCTCTCTTCCAGGGCAGGTTGCCCCAGGGTCCGCATTCACTCACCAGTTCAGATGGAATGTCAGGGCACAGGATCAGGGATTCCAGGCAGCCCAGGGTCGCAGCCCAGACAAAAGGGCCAAGGTGGGGGCAGGACGGGATGGAATACCACACAGCGAACCTGGCAGCACAATCTGAAGGAGCCCTCACCCCTCCACAGGAATCCTCAGACCTGCCTGGAGGCCAGAGTCTGACCCCTTTGGGTGTATGGCCTTAGAACTGGAGCAGGACACCCCAAAGAATGATGGATCCTCTGGCAGACTGTCAGGTCCCCTTGCAGGCCAAGCAGCTCTCAGACAAAGGCCTACCTTGCTCTGGGCAGTCAAATGAAGGAGGGGACCTCCCACCGGCCTGGGTGCACTCACTTCCAGGTCCCCAGAGCCCAAACAGGCTGAGCTGTGGGATTTTGTGGCCCCAAAGACGGGAGGATGAGGCAGGGGGAGTGGGGGAGGATTCTGGGTGCAAGCTGGGAAGGGACAGGAAGAGAGAGGCAGTATCCGGGGAGAATAACACCTGCAGGAAGAGCAGGAAGTGTGCTGGTGGCAGGGGGAGTTGTGGAGAGTCGGAGGTCCCTCCCCCGGCAGCTGCCGCGGTTCGGGCACTCACTCCTCACTCACCCCAAAGAATGATGGATCCTCCTGCAGACTGTCAGGTCCCCTTGCAGGCCAAGCAGCTCTCAGACAAAGGCCTACCTTGCTCTGGGCAGTCAAATGAAGGAGGGGACCTCCCACCGGCCTGGGTGCACTCACTTCCAGGTCCCCAGAGCCCAAACAGGCTGAGCTGTGGGATTTTGTGGCCCCAAAGACGGGAGGATGAGGCAGGGGGAGTGGGGGAGGATTCTGGGTGCAAGCTGGGAAGGGACAGGAAGAGAGAGGCAGTATCCGGGGAGAATAACACCTGCAGGAAGAGCAGGAAGTGTGCTGGTGGCAGGGGGAGTTGTGGAGAGTCGGAGGTCCCTCCCCCGGCAGCTGCCGCGGTTCGGGCACTCACTCCTCACTCACCCCAAAGAATGATGGATCCTCCTGCAGACTGTCAGGTCCCCTTGCAGGCCAAGCAGCTCTCAGACAAAGGCCTACCTTGCCCCAGGCAGTCAAATGAAGGAGGGGACCTCCCACAGGCCTGGGTGCACTCAATTCCGGGTCCCCAGAGCCCAAAGAGGCTGAGCTGTGGGATTTTGTGGCCCCAAAGACGGGAGGATGAGGCAGGGGGAGGGGGGGAGGATTCTGGGTGCAAGCTGGGAAGGGACAGGAAGAGAGAGGCAGTATCCGGGGAGAATAACACCTGCAGGAAGAGCAGGAAGTGTGCTGGTGGCAGGGGGAGTTGTGGAGAGTCGGAGGTCCCTCCCCCGGCAGCTGCCGCGGTTCGGGCACTCACTCCTCACTCACCCCAAAGAATGATGGATCCTCCTGCAGACTGTGAGGTCCCCTTGCAGGCCAAGCAGCTCTCAGACAAAGGCCTACCTTGCCCCAGGCAGTCAAATGAAGGAGGGGACCTCCCACCGGCCTGGGTGCACTCACTTCCAGGTCCCCAGAGCCCAAACAGGCTGAGCTGTGGGATTTTGTGGCCCCAAAGATGGGAGGATGAGGCAGGGGGAGTGGGGGAGGATTCTGGGTGCAAGCTGGGAAGGGACAGGAAGAGAGAGGCAGTATCCGGGGAGAATAACACCTGCAGGAAGAGCAGGAAGTGTGCTGGTGGCAGGGGGAGTTGTGGAGAGTCGGAGGTCCCTCCCCCGGCAGCTGCCGCGGTTCGGGCACTCACTCCTCACTCACCCCAAAGAATGATGGATCCTCCTGCAGACTGTCAGGTCCCCTTGCAGGCCAAGCAGCTCTCAGACAAAGGCCTACCTTGCTCTGGGCAGTCAAATGAAGGAGGGGACCTCCCACCGGCCTGGGTGCACTCACTTCCAGGTCCCCAGAGCCCAAACAGGCTGAGCTGTGGGATTTTGTGGCCCCAAAGACGGGAGGATGAGGCAGGGGGAGTGGGGGAGGATTCTGGGTGCAAGCTGGGAAGGGACAGGAAGAGAGAGGCAGTATCCGGGGAGAATAACACCTGCAGGAAGAGCAGGAAGTGTGCTGGTGGCAGGGGGAGTTGTGGAGAGTCGGAGGTCCCTCCCCCGGCAGCTGCCGCGGTTCGGGCACTCACTCCTCACTCACCCCAAAGAATGATGGATCCTCCTGCAGACTGTCAGGTCCCCTTGCAGGCCAAGCAGCTCTCAGACAAAGGCCTACCTTGCTCTGGGCAGTCAAATGAAGGAGGGGACCTCCCACCGGCCTGGGTGCACTCACTTCCAGGTCCCCAGAGCCCAAACAGGCTGAGCTGTGGGATTTTGTGGCCCCAAAGACGGGAGGATGAGGCAGGGGGAGGGGGGGAGGATTCTGGGTGCAAGCTGGGAAGGGACAGGAAGAGAGAGGCAGTATCCGGGGAGAATAACACCTGCAGGAAGAGCAGGAAGTGTGCTGGTGGCAGGGGGAGTTGTGGAGAGTCGGAGGTCCCTCCCCCGGCAGCTGCCGCGGTTCGGGCACTCACTCCTCACTCACCCCAAAGAATGATGGATCCTCCTGCAGACTGTGAGGTCCCCTTGCAGGCCAAGCAGCTCTCAGACAAAGGCCTACCTTGCCCCAGGCAGTCAAATGAAGGAGGGGACCTCCCACAGGCCTGGGTGCACTCAATTCCGGGTCCCCAGAGCCCAAACAGGCTGAGCTGTGGGATTTTGTGGCCCCAAAGACGGGAGGATGAGGAAGGGGGAGGGGGGGAGGATTCTGGGTGCAAGCTGGGAAGGGACAGGGAGAGAGAGGCGGTATCCGGGGAGAATAACCCCTGCAGGAAGAGCAAGAAGTGTGCTGGTGGCAGGGGGAGTTGTGGAGAGTCGGTGGTCCCTCTCCGGGCAGCTGCCGTGGTTCGGGCACTCACTCCTCACTCACCCCAAAGAATGATGGATCCTCCTGCAGACTGTCAGGTCCCCTTGCAGGCCGAGCAGCTCTCAGACAAAGGCCTACCTTGCTCCGGGCAGTCAAATGAAGGAGGGGACCTCCCACCGGCCTGGGTGCACTCAATTCCAGGTCCCCAGAGCCCAAACAGGCTGAGCCCAAAGAATGATGGATCCTCCTGCAGACTGTCAGGTCCCCTTGCAGGCCAAGCAGCTCCTCAACAAATTCTTAACACAAAACATCCAGGAAATCTGGAACACCATGAAAAGACCAAATCTAAGAATAATTGGGGTGGAAGAAGGAGAATTACAACTCAAAGGCCCAGAAAATATATTCAACAAAATTATAGAAGAAAATTTCCCCAACCTAAAGAAGGATATTCCTATGAAGGTACAAGAAGCCTACAGAACACCGAATAGACTGGATAAAAAGAAAACATCCCCATGCCATATAATAATCAAAACACAAAACATACAGAATAAAGAACAGATATTAAGAGCTGCAAAGGAAAAAGGTCAAGTAACATTTAAAGGGAAACCTATCAGAATTGCACCTGACTTCTCAATGGAAACCATGAAAGCCAGAAGGTCTTAGATAGATGTGCTACAGACACTAAGGGAACATGGAGGCAAACCCAGACTACAATACCCAGCAAAGCTTGCATTGACTATCGATGGAGAAAACAAGATATTCCAGGACGAAAACAGATTTAAACAATACGTAGCCACAAATCCAGCCTTGCAGAAAGTAATAGAAGGAAAATCACAAACCAAGGAGTCCAACAATGCCCACAATAACTCAGACATCTAGCGACCCTTCACCAGCACAACTAGAAGAAGGGAAATACACAAACTCTACTGTAGTGATGAGCTGTGGGCTGCATTCCCGCCGCCCTGCTTTCAGCCTCCTGACTAGCTTATGCCCCAAAATAATTACACAGAAACTGTATTCTTTTAAATACTGCCTGGCCCATTATTTTCAGCCTCTTACTCACATCTTGATTAACCCATATCTAATAATCTTTGTAACACCATGAGTGGTGTCTTACCGGGGAAGATTCAGCATGTCTGACCTGGTGGCTGGCTTTGTCGCATCTGGCATCTCTCTTAGGAGAGGTATGGCAGTCAGCCTCAGAGAGGAGAGGCATAGCATCTGACTGAGCCATCTACCTCACTTCCTTCTTCCTGTTCTGTCTACTCCGCCCACCTAAGGGCTGGCCAATCAAATGGGCCAGGCAGTTTCTTTATTAGCCAATGGGAAGCCTCCATCACTCTACTACAAAAAAAAAAAATTACCGGAGTTAACAACCACTGGTCAATAATATCACTTAATATCAATGGACTCAATTCACCTATAAAAATGCACAGGCTAAGAGACTGGATATGAAAGCAGGACCCAACATTCTTCTGTTTACAAGAAATACACCTCAACCACAAAGACAGACATCTACTCATAGTAAAGGGTTGGGAAAAGATTAATCAAGCAAATGGACCTAAGAAACAGGTGGGTGTGGCCATACCAATATATATATATATATATATATATATATATATATATACTTTTATATGTATAAAAGTTTCCATCTCCTCCCCTCCTCCTCCACCTTCCCTCCCCTCCCTTCCACCCATACCCCCCACTCCCTCCCTTTCCAGGCCAAAGAGCAATCAGGGTTCCCTTCACTATGTTAAGTCCAAGGTCCTCCCCACTCCCCCTAAGTCCAGGAAGGTGAGCAACCAAACTGACAAGGCTCACAGTGAGCCCGTCCATGCTGTAGAGTCCAAGCCCATCGCCATTGTCCTTGGTTTCCCAGTCCTCCTCCACCATCAGCCACATTCAGAGAGTCCGGTTTGGTCACCTGTTCCATCAGTCCCATTCCAACTGGACTTGGTGATGTCCCGTTAGTTCTGTCCCACCTTCTCAATGGGTGAACGCACCCCTCACGGACCTGACTTCCTTGCTCATGATCTCCCTCCTTTTGTTCCTCATCAGGACCTTGGGAGCTCAGTCCGGTGCTCCAGTGTGGGGCTCTGTCATTTTCTGCATCCATCACCAGGTGAAGGTTCTATGGTGATATAAAAGATATTTGTGAGTATGGCAATAGAATCTGGACATTTCTGGCTCCCTCTCCTCAGCTGTCCAAGGAACTAGCTGGGGGTATCTTCCTGGACACCTGGGAACCCCTCTAGAGTCAAGTCTCTGCCAACCCTAGAATGGCTCCCTTAATTAAGATATATAATTCCCTGTTCCCACATCCACCCTTCCTATATCCCAACCATCCTATTCCCCCAAGCTCTCCCAATCCTGCACTTCACACTTTTCTCTCCCCATTCCCCCATGCCCCCATCCACCCACCCTCAAGTTCCCATTTTTTGCCTGGCAATCTTGTCTACTTCTAATATCCAGGAGGATAACTATCTGTTTTTCTTTGGATTCACCTCCTTATTTAGCTTCTCTAGGATCATGAATAATAGGCTCTATGTCCTTTATTTATGGCTAGAAACCCATTATAAGTGAGTACATCCCATGTTCATCTTTTTAAGCCTGGGTTACCACACTCAGGATGGTGTTTTCTATTTCCATCCATTTGCATGCAAAATTCAAGATGTCATTGTTTTTTACCGCTGAGTAGTACTCTAATGTGTATATATTCCAAACTTTCTTCATCCATTCTTCCACTGAAGGGCATCTAGGTTGTTTCCAGGTTCTGGCTATTACAAATAATGCTGCTCTGAACATACTTGAACAAATGCTTTTGTAATATGATTGGTCATCTCTTGGGTAAATTCCCAAGAGTGCGATTGCTGGGTCCTGGGGTAGGTTAATCCCGAATTTCCTGAGAAACCACCACACTGCTTTCCAAAGTGGTTGCACAAGTTTGCAATCCCACCAGCAATGGATGAGTGTACCCCTTACTCCACAACCTCTCCAGCAAAGGCTATCATTGGTGTTTTTGATTTTAGCCAATCTGACAGGTGTAAGATGGTATCTCAAAGTTGTTTTGATTTGCATTTCCCTGATTGCTAAGGAGGTTGAGCATGACCTTAAGGGTCTTTTGGCCATTTGAAATTCTTCTG
>NC_052065.1:34770523-34818704 GCF_903992535.2 Arvicola amphibius | reverse complement strand
AAACTGATTTCCTCCCATCATTTCTGTCTCCAGTTCTAGCCAAAGTCTTTTGAATTGAATTCTGTGTTCAATAGTAAGTTACAAATGATTTGTGATTTGAGCACTTTGTATGTCTCTGTATGTAACTTGCATGGGTTTCTGAGAATTGAAATCAGGCCAGAGCAGTAGGGAAGTGTGGTCACTTGCTTTTGATGCAACTTACAGCTTAGAATCTTTGTATCTGCTAGAAAGAAGCAGCCTAAGTTATTAGGATTTGTAGTCTCACTGGGATTGTTGAGGACAAAATTATCAACATGTCTACAAAGAAAATAATGTTGGGAAAATGTTCAGTTTTATATACTTTGAAACACTGCACTTTCCACACATTTTTAGTGACTTTTAACCAATAAGGTGAAGTTGTCTTAGTATGTTCTTTAAGATAATTTGGGCAACAGTAGGAATTTCCTAGAACAAAATATTAAGGAGAATATTTTAGGTCAAAATAATATTTTAGAAGTATAAGGATTTACACTCACTTTTGTTTGAAACAGGATCTCTTTTTGTAGCCCTGTCTGTCCTGGAACAGACTAAGTTTTCCTGGCTAATATAAACTCAGAGGTCTGTCTGCTTCGGCTTTGAATGCTAGAATTAAAAGTGTGATCAATCTACCTTGCTTCAACATAAAACAAGCATATATGGGTCATAAAAAAGAAAGTGAGTTGACAAACATTGTCTAGAAAATGAGAATCCCTTTCCAATTAGTCCCTGTTAATCAAGAAACTTGAAGCCGGACGGTGGTGGCGCATGCCTTTAATCCCAGCACTCGGGAGGCAGACGCAGGCAGATCACTGAGTTCGAGGCCAGCCTGGTCTACAAGAGCTAGTTCCAGGACAGGCTCTAGAAACTACAGGGAAACCCTGTCTCGAAAAACCAAAAAAAAAAAAAAAAAAGAAAAGAAAAGAAAAAAGAAAAAAAGAAACTTGAGCTGTGCCCTAGCTAAATGGCTCATCAACACTGACTGCTCTTCTAGAGGCCCTAGATTAGATTGCCAGCACCCACATGGCAGCTCACAAAGCACTTGTTCAATTATGTTCATAGCAGCATTATTTGTAATAGCCATAACCTGACAACAACCTAGATGTCCCTAAATGGAAGAATGGATAAAGAAAGTGTGGCACATCTATACATTAGAATACTAATCAGCAGAAAAAAAAAAAAAACAATGACATCTGGAATTTTGCATGCAACAAGATGGAAATAGAAAACGTTATCCTGAGTGACATAACCCAGACCCAAAAAGATGAATATGCTATGTAATTACTCATTAGTGGATTCTAGCCTTAAACAAAGGACATTCAGTTCATAATCCTAGAAAAGCTTACGTAATAAGGTGAACCCAAAGAAAAACATATATAGATCCTCCTGAAAATTGGAAGCAGACAAGATTGCCAGGCAAAAGTTGGGAGCATGGGTGTGGGTATTAGGTGGTGGGAAGGGGAGAGGGGGAGAGAAAAGGGAGAAGAGTAGGATTGGGGAGAACTAAAGGGAGTGGGATGGTTGAGATGGAGGAAAGGTGGATATGGGAGCAGGGAAGAAGATATCTTAATTAAAGGAGCCATTTTAGGGTTGACAAGAGGCTTTGCTATTAGAGGGGTTCCCAGGTGTCCATGGGGATGTCCCCAGCTAGGTCCTTGAGCAATAGAGGAGAGGGTGCCTGAACTGGCCTTGTCCCATAGTCTCACTGATGACTATCTTGCATATCACCATAGAAACTTTGTCTGGCAATGGATGGAGATAGAGACAGAGAGCCACATAGGAGCACTGGACTGATCTCCCAAGGTCCAGTTGAAGAGCAGGAGGGAGAACATGAGCGAGGAAGTCAGGACCGTGAGGGTTTTGTCCACCCACTGAGACATTGTGCTTGATTTAATGGGAGTTCCCCAAAGCCGGCTGGACTGTGACTGTGATCAAACTGGACTCTCTGAATGTGACTGACAATGGGGGCTGACTGAGAAGCCAATGATAATGTCACAGGGATATTTCTCTACTGCATGTACTGGCTTTTTTGAGATCCTAGTCTGTTTAGATGCACAGCTTCCTAGGTCTGGATGGAGGGGGCAGGCCCTGGACTTCCCCACAGGACAGGGAACCCTGCCCTCTCTTAAGACTGAAGGTGGAGGGGGAGGAGGGGATCGGGTGAGAAATGGAAGAAGGGGGGAAAGTGGAAATTTTGAATGGTATTATTTATAAAAAATAAAAATAATAAAGAAAGCTTTGGATAAACAATGCTTTGAAAAACAATCCCAATTGCAGACTTGTTATACCCATAAACTCAAATACTAATGACCTGTTCAAAGCAGTTGGTGATAGAATTGTGCTCTGGTAAGATGTGAGTTAGTTTTGTCTCCAGAGTTCCAAAGATAACCTCCACAAAATAAATGCATTTGGTTATGTATGCTTGGCTATTTGATGTCTGGAAGGAAGGAGAGAGGACAATTACCCAGGTTTTGTCTTTTTCATTCAATATCTAAAGCTGTCTGTAAAAGTAAACATCAGCCATGATGTAGAGACATCTTTATAAGATAGAACTCTCAGCCTACTATTTCTCCTTATCACTGAGCAAACAGGACATTACAACTTTGTCAACCTTAAGTATGTCAGTAACTATTTATTCTGAAATACCTTGGCTTCCAAAGGGAAAAAAAGAGGCTAGCTTTCAGTTCTTACTCTTCAGTGCCCTAAATCTTTTTTTTTTTCTCTCATGGTTTATTTTTTTTTTATATTTAAAAATTTCCATCTCCTTCCCTCCTCCTCCCCCTCCCTCCCCTCCTCCTCCCCCTTCCCTCCCCTCCTTCTCCCCCTTCCCTCCCCTCCCCTCCACCCATACCTCCCCTCCCTCCCTCTCAAGGCCAAGGAGCCATCAGGGTTCCCCACTCTATGCTAAGACCAAGGTCCTCCCAACTCCCCCCAGGTCCAGGAAGGTGATCGACCAAGCTGAGAAGGCTCCCACAGAGCCCGTCCATGAAGAACAATCAGAGCCCAGCGCCATTGTCCTTTGCTTCTCAGTCAGCCTCCGCTGTTGGCCACAGTCAGAGAGCCGGGTTTGGTCGCATGATCCATCAGTCCCATTCCAACTGGAGTTGGTGATCTCCCATTAGTTCTGTCCCACCGTTTCCATGAGTGAACGCACCCCTCTCGTTCCTGACTTTCTCCCTCAATGTTCTCGCTCCTTCTGCTCCTCATCAGGACCTTGGGAGCTCAGTCCAGTGCTCCAATGTGGGGCTCAGTCACCTTCCCCATCTGTACGCCAGCTGGAGGTTCCCTCACGGTCCTGACTTTCTTTCTCATGTTCTCTCTCCTTCTGCTCCTCATCAGGACCTTGGGAGCTCAGTCCGGTGCTCCAATGTGGGGCTCTGTCATTTTCTTCAGTCTATCGTCAGGTGGAGGTTCTATGGTGATATGCAAGAAATCCATCAGTATGGCTATAGGAACTGGCCTTTTCAGGCTCCCTCTCCTCAGCTGCCCAAGGAACTAACTGGGGGCAGTCTCCCTGGAAACCTGGGAACCCCTCTAGGGTCAAGTCTCTTGACAACCCTCAGGTAGCTCCTTAAATTAAGATATATGCTTCCCTGCTCTCATATCCACCCTTCCTATATCCCAAGCACCCCATTCCTCCGAGCTCCCCCCGCTTCTCCCCTTCACACTTTTCTCTCCCCATCTTCCCTTGGCCCAGTCTTGCCCAACCCTCAAGTTCCCAATTTTGCCTGGCGATCGTGTCTACTTCCAATATCCAGGAGGATTACTATATCTTTTTTTGGGAGTTCACCTTCTTATTATCTTCTCAAGGATCCCAAATTTATAGGCTCGATGTCCTTTTAATTATGGCTAGAAACCGACTATGAGTGAGTACATCCCATGTTCATCTTTATGGGTCTGGGTTACCTCACTCAGAATAGTGTTTTCTATTTCCCTCCATTTGCCTGCAAAATTCAAGATGTCATTGTTTTTTACCGCTGAGTAGTATTCTAGCATGTATATATTCCACAGTTTCTTCATCCATTCTTCCACTGAAGGGCATCTAGGCTGTCTCCAGGATCTGGCTATTACAAATAATGCTGCTATGAACATAGATGAGCATATGCTTTTGTTGTATGATTGGGCATCTCTTGGGTAGATTCCCAATAGTGGAATTGCTGGGTCCTGGGGTAGGTTGATCCCGAATTTCCTGAGAAACCGCCAGACTGCTTTCCAAAGTGGTTGCACAAGTTTGCATTCCCACCAGCAATGGATGAGTGTGCCCCTTACCCCACAACCTCTCCAGCAAAGGTTATTATTGGTGTTTTGGATTTTAGCCAATCTGACAGGTGTAAGATGATATCTCAAAGTTGTTTTGATTTGCATTTCCCTGATAGCTAGGGAGGTTGAGCATGACCTTAAGTGTCTTTTGGCCATTCGAAATTCTTCTGTTGAGAATTCTCTGTTCAGTTCAGCACCCCATTTTTTAATTGGGTTAATTGGCATTTTACCGTCTAGTCTCTTGAGTTCCTTATATATTTTAGAGATCAGACCTTCGTCAGTTGCAGGGTTGGTGAAGATCTTTTCCCAGTCAGTAGGCTGCCTTTGTGTCTTAGTGACAGTGTCCTTTGCTTTACAGAAGCTGCTCAACTTCAGGAGGTCCCATTTATTCAATGTTGCCCTTAAAGTCTGTGCAGCTGGGGTTATGCATAGGAAACGGTTCCCTGTGCCCATTTGTTGTAGAGTACTTCCCACTTTCTCCTCTATCAAGCTCAATGTGTTCAACTTAATATTGAGGTCTTTAATCCATTTGGACTTGAGTTTTGTGCATGGTGATAGATATGGATCTACTTTCATTCTTCTACAGGTTGACATCCAGTTATGCCAGCACCATTTGTTGAAGATGCCCTCTTTCTTCCATTGTGTACTTTTGGCTCCTTTATCAAATATCAGGTGTTCATAGGTTTGTGGTTTAAGATCCGGGTCTTCTATACGATTCCATTGGTCAACTTCTCTGTTCTTATGCCAATACCAAGCCGTTTTCAATACTGTAGCTTTGTAATAGAGTTTGAAGTCAGGGATGGTAATGCCTCCAGAAGAACCTTTATTGTATAAGATTTTTTTGGCTATCCTGGGTTTCTTGTTTTTCCATATAAAGTTGATTATTGTCCTCTCAATCTCTGTGAAGAATTTTAATGGGACCTTGATTGGGATTGCATTGAATCTATAGATTGCTTTTGGTAGAATTGCCATTTTTACTATGTTGATCCTCCCAATCCACGAGCAGGGGAGATCCTTCCATTTTCTGGTATCCTCTTCAATTTCTTTCTTCAAAGACTTATAGTTCTTGTCAAATAAATCCTTCACTTCCTTGGTTAGCGATACTCCCAGATATCTTATGCTATTTGTGGCTATTGTGAAATGTGATACTTCTCTGATTTCCCTCTCTGCTTCCTTATCCTTTGTGTATAGGAGGGCGACTGATTTTTTGGAGTTGATCTTGTATCCTGCCACGTTACTGAAGGAGTTTATCAGCTGTAGGAGTTCTTTGGTGGAGTTTTTGGGGTCGCTTATGTATACTATCATATCATCTGCAAATAATGAAAGTTTAACTTCTTCCTTTCCAAATTGAATCCCCTTGATTCCCTTATGTTGTCTTATTGCTATTGCTAGAACTTCAAGCACTATATTGAAGAGATAAGGAGAGAGTGGACAGCCTTGTCGTGTTCCTGAATTTAGTGGGATAGCCTTGAGTTTCTCTCCGTTTAATTTGATGTTAGCTGTCGGCTTGCTGTAAATAGCTTTTATTATATTTAGGAATGACCCTTGTATCCCTAATCTCTCCAAGACCTTTATCATAAAAGGGTGCTGAATTTTGTCAAATGCTTTTTCAGCATCTAATGAGATGACCATATGGTTTTTTTCCTTCAGTTTGTTTATATGATGGATTACATTAATAGATTTTCGTATGTTGAACCAGCCCTGCATCTCTGGGATGAAGCCTGCTTGATCGTAATGGATAATTTTTCTAATGTGTTCTTGGATTCGGTTTGCCAGTATTTTATTGAGAATTTTTGCGTCAATGTTCATGAGTGAGATTGGCCTGTAATTCTCTTTCTTGGTTGAGTCTTTGTGTGGTTTAGGTATCAGGGTAACTGTAGCTTCATAGAAGGAATTTGGCAGTGACTCTTGTGTTTCTATATTATGAAATACCTTAAGGAGTATAGGTATTAGGTCTTCTTGGAAGTTCTGGTAGAATTCCGCATTGAAACCATCTGGTCCTGGGCTCTTTTTGGTAGGGAGGTTTCTGATAACAGTTTCTAATTCTTCGCGACTAACAGGACGATTTAGAGCATTTACCTGTTCCTGGTTTAACTTTGGTATATGGTATTTATCTAAAAAACTGTCCATTTCTTTTACATTTTCCAATTTTGTGGCATACAGGCTTTTGTAGTAAGATCTAATGATTTTCTGAATTTCCTCTGTGTCTGTGGTTATGTCCCCCTTTTCATTTCTGATCTTGTTAATTTGCGTGTTCTCCCTCTGCCGTTTGATTAGTTTGGCTAAGGGTTTGTCAATCTTGTTGATTTTCTCCAAGAACCAGCTTCTTGTTTCATTGATTCTTTGGATTGTTTTCTGTGTTTCTATTTTGTTGATTTCTGCCCTCAATTTGATTATTTCCAGTCTTCTACTTCTCCTAGGAGAGTCTGCTTCTTTTTTTTCCAGAGTTTTCAGGTGTGCTGTTAAGTCACCAATGAGCGCTTTCTCCGTTTTCTTTAAGTGGGCACCTAGTGCTATGAACTTTCCTCTTAGCACTGCTTTCATTGTGTCCCATAGGTTTGAGTATGTTGTGTCTTTGTTTTCATTAAATTCAAGAAAGACTTTAATTTCTTTCTTTATTTCTTCCTTGACCCAGGTGTGGGTCAGTAGTTGACTGTTCAGTTTCCATGAGTTTGTGGGTTTTCTGGGGGTAGCATTGTTGTTGAATTCTAATTTTAATCCATGGTGATCCGATAAGACACAGGTGGTTACTAATATTTTTTTGTAGCTGTGGAAGTTTGCTTTGTTACCAAGTATATGGTCAATTTTCGAAAAGGTTCCATGAGCCGCAGAGAAGAAGGTATATTCTTTCCTATTTGGGTGGAATGTTCTATAGATGTCTGTTAAGTCCATTTGGTTCATTACCTCCATTAAGTCTTTCAATTCTCTGTTAGGTTTCTGTCTGATTGACCTGTCCATTGGTGAGAGAGGAGTGTTGAAGTCTCCAACTATTAGTGTGTGTGGTTTGATGGCTGCCTTGAGTTCTAGAAGTGTTTCTTTTACATAAGTGGGAGCTTTTATATTAGGGGCATAGATATTCAGGATTGAGACTTCATTCTGATAGATTTTTCCTGTTATGAGTATAAAGTGTCCCTTTCCATCTCTTCTGATTGATTTTAGTTTGAAGTCAACTTTGTTGGAAATTAGTATGGCCACACCCGCTTGTTTCTTAGGGCCATTTGCTTGATAAACCTTTTCCCAACCCTTTACTCTGAGTAGATGTCTGTCTTTGTGGTTGAGGTGTGTTTCTTGTAAACAGCAAAATGTTGGATTCTGTTTTCGTATCCAGTCTCTTAGCCTGTGCCTTTTTATAGGTGAATTGAGTCCATTGATATTAAGTGATATTAATGACCAGTGGTTGTTAACTTTAGTCATCTTTAGTAGTAGAGTTTGTGTGTTTCCCTTCTTCTAGTTGTGCTGGTGAAGGGTCGCTAGATGCCTGAGTTATTGTCGGCGTTGTTGGACTCCTTGGTTTGTGATTTTCCTTCTATTACTTTCTGCAAGGCTGGATTTGTGGCTGCGTATTGTTTAAATCTGTTTTTGTCCTGGAATATCTTCTTTTCTCCATCAATGGTGAATGCAAGCTTTGCTGGGTATAATAGTCTAGGCTTGCATCCATGTTCCCTAAGTGTCTGTAGCACATCTATCCAAGCTCTTCTGGCTTTCATGGTTTCCATTGAGAAATCTGCTGTAATTCTGATAGGTTTCCCTTTATATGTTACTTGACCTTTTTCCTTTGCAGCTCTTAATATCTGTTCTTTATTCTGTATGTTTTGTGTTTTGATTATTATATGGCGTGGGGATGCTTTCTTTTGATCCAGTCTATTTGGTGTTCTGTAGGCTTCTTGTACCTTCATAGGAACATCCTTCTTTAGGTTGGGGAAGTTTTCTTCTATAATTTTGTTGAATATGTTTTCTCGGCCTTTGAGTTGTAGTTCTTCTCCTTCTTCTACCCCAATTATTCTTAGGTTTGGTCTTTTCATGGTGTCCCAGATTTCCTGAATGTTTTGTGTTAAGAATTTGTTAGATTTGTTTAGTTCTTTAATCTGTGAATTTATTTCCTCTATAGTATCTTCAGAGTCAGAGATTCTTTCTTCCATCTCTTGTATTCGGTTGGAAATACTTGTCTCTGAAGTTTCTGTTCGTTTACTCAGAGTTTCCATTTCCCGTCGTCCCTCAGATTGTGTTTTCTTCAATAACTCCATTTCATTTATCAGGTCTTGTACTGTTTCCCTTACCTGTTTGATTGCTTTTTCTTGTTTTTCTTGTTTTTCTTGGGTATCTTTCAGAGATTTATTTATTTCGTCTACCTTTTTGTTTGTCATCTCCATTTCTTTATGGCAGTTTTTTACCTCCTGTTTAAGGTCCTCTATTATTTTCATAAAGTACTGTTTAATGTCGGTTTCTTCTATATCTTCTGGGGTAGGGTGTTCAATTCTTGTTGTTTCGGGATGTCTGGCTTGTGGTGATGTCATGTTGCCTTTCATGTTGTTGGAGGAGCTCCTGCATTGGCGCCTGCCCATCTCTTCCTTCAAAAGGAGCCCGGAGGCGTTTGGTGTCCTAGACCAATCTTTGCTGTGACTGAAACTGGTTGGATCTCCCCTGTGCCAGAGGAGGACCTATTCCTTGCGTCACAATCTGAAGAAGCCCGCACTCCCTTGCAGGAATCCTCAGACCTGCCTGGAGGCCAGAGTCTGACTCCTCTGGGTGGATGGCCTTAGAACAGGAGCAGGACACCTGAGAACACTAGGGAAAACTTGGGAGAGAGGGAAGGGAGAAGCAGACACAAGCCTCCAGAGGGAGCTGGGGGGAGGGGGTCTGTGCTCTCTTCCAGGGCAGGTTGCCCCAGGGTCCGCATTCACTCACCAGTTCAGATGGAATGTCAGGGCACAGGATCAGGGATTCCAGGCAGCCCAGGGTAGCAGCCCAGACAAAAGGGCCAAGGTGGGGGCAGGGCGGGATGGGATACCACACAGCGAACCTGGCAGCACAATCTGAAGGAGCCTGCACCCCTCCGCAGGGATCCTCAGACCTGCCTGGAGGCCAGAGTCTCGCCCTAAATCTTAAAAAGTGCTTTGTCCCTGTGGATGCCCCAAAGCCAGCAGTATCTTGGCAAAAACAATGTAAGATTTTTCAACAGTGTCCTTTACTGCTCCTGGTCTCAGAGACAGTTTTCCACAGTGGTCTAAAATATGTTCCATGAAAATTTTGGGTTTCTTTTTCTTTTTTGGTTGTTCAAGACAGGGTTTCTTTCTATATCCTTGGCTATCATGGAACTATCTCTGTAGATCAGGCAGGCCTCACAGATATCTGCCTGCCTCTGCCCCCTGTGTCTGCTGGAATTAAAGACATGCACCACCATGGCCTGCCTAAATTCTGTGTTTCTGTGCAAGTCCTCCCAGTCAGTAAGCCTGTGGCTGGAGTCTAGTAAGTCAAATACTTTAAATTTCAGTTTCCACTGTGAACTTTATAGTATCATATACAATTTGAGCATCCCCAATGCAAAAACCCAAATCTAAAACTTTTGTGTTATTTTTATTTATGTTTTATTAGCATAAGCTAATTATCCATGATAATGGGTTCCATTATGAACCTTTCATATACAAATAGTATACATGCAATCAATTTTGATCATATTTCTAAATATTGTCCTTTCCAATCTGTCTCTCTCCCACTCCTACTGATCCCTTCTGCTTCCCATTTCACCCCCTTCTACTTTCTTATCTTATTTTTTTAGTGACTCAGTGAGTTTCATCAGGCTTACTTACAGAAACAAGGGTTAAAGGTTAGTTACAGGAACATTAGAAACTTTTCAAGTTCTGATACTGATGCCACAGTGGAATATTCCACAGCTGCCCTCAGGTGACAAGTGATAATCAAAGCACAGGTGTTCCCAAAATACTGCATAAAATTGCCTTCAGTGGCACAGTGTATACCTAATATGTTCATGGCCTTGGTTTCCAAACTTGGTACTACATTGGACATGGTGGCATATGCCTGTAATCCCAGCACTCAGGAGGTGGGGGCAGAGAGATGTCTGTGAGCTTAAGGCCAGCCTGGTGGACTACATAGTGAGTTCCAGGACAGCCAGGGAGATATAGAAAGATCATGTCTCAAAAGAAAAAAATAAAAAGAGAAAGAAAAAAAGAGAAACAATAACAAAGCAACATTAGCACCACAAAACACCAAAAACAAAAGTTATATTTAAGTTGTATATGTGTGTGTGTATATATGCATATGTGTATATGAGATATGAATACAAATGTTTATTTGAACTAGGATACCCCTGTATGTTATTATGTATGTATAATATACATTTTGGACATATGTAGTTTCTTGTGGTGAACATAATGAAAGTCATCTATTATATTTTGTATTATTTTTATGTGTGTGCCTACATGGGTTTATGTGTACCAAAAGTGTAGAGATACCTGTGGAGGCCAAAAGAGGGCATAAGATCCGCTGAATCTGCACTTACACATAGTTGTGAGGTATTCAGTGTGAGTGCTAGGAAGCAAACCTGGGATCTCTGCAAGAATAGTAAGTAATCTTAACTGTCTCTTCAGATCCAAATCTACTGCATTTTTAGGCCAAATCTCTTCAGATCCAAATCTACTGCATTTTTAGATCAAATGAGGGATATTTTATAACAAATTTTAACAATGATGCAGATTTACAAACTGTTGTTGTTTGAGACAGGATCTCCTGTGTCTCAAGCTAGCCTTCGACTTGCTATGTAGTCTACGCCTGACCTTGAATTTCTGATTCTTCTGCCTTCATGCTCCAGTGCTGGGAATCAAAGCTTCTCCATATCTCAATTGTGTGGTTCTAGAGGATTAAACCCATGGCCTCGTGTATGCTAGTTAAGCACTCTAAAAAGTCAACTACTTCTTATAACTTTATAGACTATAAAGTAGATCAACTTTTGTGTGTTTGTTTCATTTCCTGATACAATTGGTGAGAGAACAATCAACAAGAAGTAACTTATGCCCTTCATCATTCAGGTGTGCCATGTTCCCTGTGTCCTCCTCCATGACACCATGGTTTGAAATAGAGACCACCATAGATTCTGTGTTCTGTCTGCTATACTTTAATCATCAGAGAAGCTCTGAGTGACATACTGGATCTTTTATACAATAAACTAGGATTCAGGCCTCCCGTCTTCGGGGCCACAAAATGCCACAGCTCAGCCTGTTTGGGTGCCGGGACCAGGAAATGAGTGCACCCAGGCAGGTGGGAGGTCCTCTGTATCAATAGCCTGCATGCGACAAGGTAGGCCCTTTGAGCTGCTTGGCCAGCAAGGAGACCTGACTGTCTACCAGAAGATCCATCATTCATTGGGGTGAGTGAGTGCCTGAACGGCAGCAGCCACCTGGAGAGGAACCACGGACATTCCCCAACTCCTCCCACACACTTCCTGGTCTTCCTGCAGGAGTTATTCTCCCCACTGATACTGCCTCTCTCTTCCTGTCCCTTCCCAGCCTGCACCCAGAACCCCCCACTTCATCATCCCATCTTTGGGGCCACAAAATCCCACAGCTCAGCCTGTTTGGGCACCAGGACAGGGAATTGAGGGCACCCAGGTGGGTGGGAGGTCCTCTATGTCAATAACCTGCCTGCAGCAAGGTAGGCCTTTTACCTGTGAGCTGCCTAGCCAGCAAGGAGAATTGAACTCCTAAAAGAAGACCCATAGGGGATTATTCAGAGGAAGAAATGGGCAGGCGCCAATGCAAGAATTCCTCTAACAATTTGAAAAACAACATGAAAGCACCAGAACCCAGCGAACTTACAACAGGAGGACTTGAACACACTAATCAAGAAGAAGTAGAAAAAATTGACTTTATGAAAGTAATAGAGTCCCTTAAACAGGAGGTGAAAAACTCCCTTAAAGAAATGGACAAGAGCCGGACGGTGGTGGCGCACGCCTTTAATCCCAGCACTCAGAAGGCAGAGGCAGGCGGGTCTCTGAGTTCGAGGCCAGCCTGGTCTACAAGAGCTAGTTCCAGGACAGGCTCTAGAAACTACAGGGAAACCCTGTCTCGAAAAACCAAAAAAAAAAAAAAAAAAAAAAGGAAATGGAAAAGAAGAATAACAAAAAGTTTGAAAAATTGAGTAAATCCATAAACGATATCCTAGGAAACCAAGAAAAAACAATCAAACAGATAATGGAAACAGTGCAAGACTTGAAAACTGAAATGGAGGCAAGGAAGTAAACACAAACCAAGGGCCAGCTGGATATGGAAAATCTATGTAAACAGAGACAACAGAAACAAGCATAACAAACAGAATACAAGAGACAGAAGAAAGAATCTCAGATTCTGAAGATACCATAGAGAAAATAAATGCACTGATCAAAGAAAACAGCAAATCAAACAAATTCTCATCACAAAACATTCAGGAAATCTGGGACACAATAAAAAGACCAAACCTGAGCCGGGCAGTAGTGGCGCACGCCTTTAATCCCAGCACTCGGGGGGCAGAGGCAGGCGGATCTCTGACTTCAAGGCCAGCCTGGTCTACAAGAGCTAGTTCCACGACAGGCTCTAGAAACTACAGGGAAACCCTGTCTCGAAAAACCAAAAAAAAAATAAATAAATAAAGAACAAACCTAAGAATAATAGGCGTAGAAGAAGGAAAAGAATTACAGCTCAATGGTCCAGAAAATATATTTAATAAAATTATAGAAGAAAACTTCCAAAACCTAAAGAAAGATATTCCTATTAAGGTTCAAGAAGCTTACAGAACACCAAATAGACTGGATCAAAAAACCATCCCTTTGCCATATTAAAATCAAAACACAAAACATACAGAATAAAGAAAGAATATTAAGAGCTGCAAAGGAAAAAGGTCAAGTAACTCATAAAGGTAAACCTATCAGACTTACACCTGACTTCTCTATGGAAACCATGAAAGCCAGAAGGTCCTGGATAGATGTTTGGCAGAAACTAAGAGACCATGGATGCAAGCCCAGATTACTATACCCAGCCAAGCTTTCGTTCACTATAAATGAAGAAAACAAAACATTCCAAGGTAAAAAAAAAATTAAACAATATGTAGCCACAAATCCAGTCTCACAGAAAGTAATAGAAGGAAAATCACAAACAAAGGAGGCCAGCATTGCCCAAAATAACATAGACATCTAGCGACCCTTCACCAGCACAACTCAAAGAAAGGAAACACACAATCTCTACTAACAAATAAAAAATGACAACCGGAGTTAACATCCACTGGTCATTAATATCACTTAATATCAATGGACTCAATTCACCTATAAAAAGGCACAGGCTAAGAGATTGGATACCAATACAGGATCCAACATTCTGCTGTTTACAAGAAACACACCTCAATCACAAAGACAGACATCTACTCAGAGTAAAGGGTTGGGAAAAGGTTTATCAAGCAAATGGACCTAAGAAACAAGCCGGTGTGGCCATACTAATTTCTAACAAAGTTGACTTCAAACTAAAATCAATCAGAAGAGATGGAAAGGGTCACTTTATACGCATTACAGGAAAAATCCATCAGAATGAAGTCTCAATCCTGAATATCTATGCCCCTAATACAAAAGCTCCCACTTATGTAAAAGAAACATTACTAGAGCTCAAGGCAGCAATCAAACCAAACACACTGATGTTGGGAGACTTCAACACTCCTCTCTCACCAATGGACAGGTCAATCTGACAGAAACCTAAGAGAGAATTAAGAGACTTAGTAGAGATAATGAACGAAATGGACTTAACAGACATCTATAGAACATTCCACCCAAACAGGAAAGAATATAGATTCTTCTCTGCGGCTCATGGAACCTTTTTGAAAATTGACCACATACGCGGTAACAATGCAAACTTCCACAGTTACAAAAACATATTACCAACCACTTGCATCTTATCAGATCACCATGGATTAAAATTAGAATTCAACAAAAATGCTACCCCCAGAAAGCCTACAAACTCATGGAAACTCAACAGTCAACTACTGAACCACAGCTGGGTCAAGGAAGAAATATAGAAAGAAATTAAAGTCTTCCTTGAATTTAATGAAAATAAAGACACAACATACTCAAACTTATGGGACACTATGAAACCACTGCTAAGAGGAAAATTCATAGCACTAAGTGCCCACTTAAAAAAAACAGAGAAAGCACACATTGGAGACTTAACAGCACACCTGAAAGCTCTAGAAAAGAAAGAAGAAGACTCACCTAGGAGGAGTAGAAAACTGGAAATTATCAAACTGAGGGCAGAAATCAACAAAATAGAAACAAAGAAAACAATCCAAAGAATCAATGAAACAAAAAGCTGGTTCTTGGAGAAAATCAACAAGATTGAAAAACCCCTAGCCAAACTAATCAAACGCCAGAGGGAAAACACACAAATTAATATGATCAGAAATGAAAAAGGGGACATAACCACAGACACAGAGGAATTTCAGAGAATCATTAGATCTTACTACAAAAGCCTGTATGCCACAAAATTGGAAAATGTAAAAGAAATGGACAGTTTTTTAGATAAATACCATACACCTAAGTTAAACCAGGACCAGGTGAACAATCTAAATAGTCCTGTTAGTCACGAAGAATTAGAAACTGTTATCAGAAACCTCCCTACAAAAAGAGCCCAGGACCAGATGGTTTCAATGCGGAATTCTACAAGAACTTCCAAGAAGACCTAATACCAATACTCCTTAATGTATTTCGTAATATCGAAACAGAAGAGTAACTGCCAAATTAATTCTATGAAGCTACAGTTACCCTGATACCTAAACCACACAAAGACTCAACCAAGAAAGAAAATTACACGCCAATCTCACTCATGAACTCAACACAAAAATTCTGAATAAAATACTGGCAAACCAAATCCAAGAACACATTAGAAAAATTATCCACTATGATCAAGTAGGCTTCATCCCAGAGATGCAGGGCTGGTTCAACATATGAAAATCTATCAATGTAATCCATCATATAACTAAACTGAAGGATAAAAACATGTGATCATCTCATTAGATTGAGAAAAAGCATTTGACAAAATTCAACACCCCTTTATGATAAAGGTCTTGGATAGATTAAGGATACAGGGATCATTCTTCAATATAATAAAGGCAATTTACAGCAAGCACACAGCTATCATAAAATTATATGGAGGGAAACACAAGGCCATCCCACTAAATTCAGGAACACGACAAGGCTGTCCACTCTCTCCTTATCTCTTCAATATAGTGCTTCAAGTTTTAGCAATAGCAATAAGAAAACACAAGGGGATCAAGGGTATTCAAATTGGAAAGGAAGAAGTTAAACTTTTGTTATTTGCAGATGATATGATAGGGTACATAAGCGACCCGAAAAAATCCACCAAAGAACAACTACAGCTGATAAACTCCTGTGGTAATGTGGCCAAATACAAGATCACTCCAAAAAATCAGTTGCCCTCCTATATACAAAGGATAAGGAAGCAGAGAAGGAAATCAGAGAAGTGTCACCTTTCAAGATAGCCACAAATAGCATAAAATATCTTGGGGTAACTCTAACCAAGGAAGTTAAAGATCTATTTGACAAGAACTTTAAGTCTTTGAAGAAAGAAATTGAAGAGGATACCAGAAAATGGAAAGATCTCCCTTGCTCTTGGATTGGGTGGATCAACATAGTAAAAATGGCTGTTGTACCAAAGGCAATCTACAGATTCAATGCAATCCCCATCAAGGTCCCATCAAAATACTTCACAGATCTTGAGAGGACACTAATGAACTTTATATGGAAGAACAAGAAACCCAGGATAGCCAAAACAATCTTATACAATAAAGGAACTTCTGGAGGCATTACCATCCCTGACTTCAAACTCTATTACAGAGCTGCAGTATTGAAAACAGCTTGGTATTGGCATAAAAACAGAGAAGTCAACCAATGTAATTGAATAGAAGACCTGGATATTAACCCACAAACCTATGAACACCTGATTTTTTATAAAGGAGCTAAAAGCACACAATGGAAGAAAGAAAGCATCTTCACCAAATGATGCTGGCATAACTGGATGTGAGCCTGTAGAAGAATGAAAGTAGATCCGTGTCTATCACCATGCACAAAACTCAAGTCCAAATGGATTAAAGACCTCAATATCAATCTGTACACACTGAACCTGTTAGAGGAGAAAGTGGGAAGTACTCTACAACATTTGGGCACAGGAAACCGCTTCCTACATATAGCCCCAGCAGCACAGACATTAAGGGCAACATTGAATAAATGCGACCTCCTGAAGCTGAGCAGCTTCTGTAAAGCAAAGGACACTGTCACTAAGACAAAAAGGCAGCCTACTGACTGGGAAAAGATCTTCACCAACCCCGCAACAGACAAAGGTCTGATCTCCAAAATATATAAGGAATTCAAGAGACTAGACTTTAAAATGCTAATTAACCCAATGAAAAAAGGTGCACTGAACTGAACAAAGAATTCTCAACAGAAGAAGTTCGAATGGCCAAAAGACACTTAAGGGCATGCTCAACCTCCTTAGCAATCAAGGAAATGCAAATCAAAACAACGTTGAGATACCACCTGACACCTGTCAGATTGACTAAAATCAAAAACACCAATGATAGCCTTTGCTGGAGAGGATGTGGAGTAAGGGGTACACGCATCCATTGCTGGTGGGAATGCAAACTTGTGCAACCGCTTTGTAAAGCACTGTGGAGGTTTCTCAGGAAATTTGGGATCAACCTACCCCAGGACCCAGCAATCCCACTCTTGGGAATTTACCCAAGAGATGCCCCATCATATTACAAAAGCATTTGTTCAACTATGTTTATAGCAGCATTATTTGTAATAGCCAGAACCTGGAAACAACCTAGATGCCTTTCAATGGAAGAATGGATGAAGAAAGTGTGGAATATATACATATTAGAGTACTACTCGGTGGTAAAAAACAATGCCATCTTGAATTTTACATGCAAATGGATGGAAATAGAAAACACCATCCTGAGCGAGGTAACCCAGGCCCCAAAAAAATGAACATGGGATGTACTCACTCATAATTGGTTTCTAGCCATAAATAAAGGACATCGAGCCTATAACTCCTAAAAAAAATCCTAGAGAAGCTAAATTAGAAGGTGAATCCAAAGAAAAACATACAGTTATCTTCCTGGATATTGGAAGTAGACAAGATTGCCAGACAAAAAATGGGAACTTAGGGGTGGATTGGGATGGAAGGATGGGGGGGATGGGGAGAGAAAAGTGTGAAGTGCATGATGGGAAGAGCTTGGGGGAATAAGATGGTTGGGATATAGGAAGGGTGGATGTGGAAACAAAGAATTATATATCTTAATTAAAGGAGCCATTCTAGGGTTGGCAGAGACTTGACTCTATAGGTTCCCAGGTGTCCAGAAAGATGCCCCCAGCTAGCTCCTTGGGCAGCTGAGGAGAGGGTGCCAGAAATGTCCAGATCCTATTGCCATACAAGTGAATATCTTGCATATCACCATAGAACCTTCACCTGGCATTGGATGGAGAAAATGACAGATCCCCACATAGAAGCACCGGATTGATCTCCCAAGGTCCTGATGAGGAGCAAAAGGAAGAAGATCATGAGCAAGGAAATCAGGACCTTGAGGAGTGCGTTTACCCATTGAGATGGTGGGACAGATCTAACGGAAGACCACCAATTCCAGTTGGAATGTGACTGATGGAACAGGGGACCAAACCGGACTCTCTGAATGTGGCTGCCAGTGGATGAGGACTGAGAAACCAAGGACAACAGCGATGAGCTTGAACTCTACAGCATGGACGGGCTCACTGTGAGCCTTGTCAGTTTGGTTGCTCACCTTCTTGTACTTAGGGGGAGTTGGGAGGACCTTAACTTAACATAGTGAAGGGAACCCTGGTGGCTCTTTGGCTTGGAGAGGGAGGGAGTGGGGGTATGGGTAGAAGGGAGGAGAGGGCAGGGGGAGAGGAGAAAAGGAGATGGAAATTTCTTATAAAAAAATAAGAATTAAAAAAGGCACAGGCTAAGAGATTGGATACCAAAACAGGATCCAACATTCTGCTGTTTACAAGAAACACACCTCAACCACAAAGACAGGCATCTACTCAGAGTAAAGGGTTGGGAAAAGGTTTATCAAGCAAATGGACCTAAGAAACAAGCCGGTGTGGCCATACTATTTTCTAACAAAGTTGACTTCAAACTAAAATCAATCAGAAGAGATGGAAAGGGACACTTTATACTCATTACAGGAAAAATCCATCAGAATGAAGTCTCAATCCTGAATATCTATGCCCCTAATATAAAAGTTCCCACTTATGTAAAAGAAACATTACTAGAGCTCAAGGCAGCAATTAAACCAAACACACTGATATTGGGAGACTTCAACACTCCTCTCTCAACAATGGACAGGTCAATCAGACAGAAACCTAACAGAGAACTAAGAGACTTAATGGAGGTAATGAACCAAATGGACTTAACAGACATCTATAGAACATTCCACCCAAACAGGAAAGAATATAGATTCTTCTCTGCGGCTCATGGAACCTTTTCGAAAATTGACCACATACACGGTAACAAAGCAAACTTCCACAGTTACAAAAACATATTAGTAACCACCTGCATCTTATCGGATCACCATGGATTAAAATTAGAATTCAACAACGTTACCCCCAGAAAGCCTACAAACTCATGGAAACTGAGCAGTCAACTACTGAACCACAGCTGGGTCAAGGAAGAAATATAGAAAGAAATTAAAGTCTTCCTTGAATTTAATGAAAATAAAAACAACATACTCAAACCTATGGGACACAATGAAAGCAGTGCTAAGAGGAAAGTTCATAGCACTAAGTGCCCACTTAAAGAAAATGAGGAAAGCATACATTGGAGACTTAACAGCACACCTGAAAGCTCTAGAAAAGAAAGAAGAAGACTCACCTAGAAGGAGTAGAAGACTGGAAATTATCAAACTGAGGGCAGAAATCAACGAAATAGAAACACAGAAATAATTCAAAGAATTAATGAAACAAAACGCTGGTTCTTGGAAAAAATCAACAAGATTGACAAACCCCTAGCCAAACTAATCAAACGGCAGAGAGAGAACAAATAAATTAATAAGATTAGAAAGGAAAAGGGGGACATAACCACAGACACAGAGGAATTTCAGAGAATCATTAGATCTTACTACAAAAGCCTGTATGCCACAAAATTGGAAAATGTAAAAGAAATGGACAGTTTTTTAGATAAGTACCATATACCTAATTTAAACCAGGACCAGGTGAACAATCTAAATAGTCCTGTGAGTCGCGAAGAATTAGAAACTGTTATCAGAAACCTACCTACCAAAAAAAGCGCAGGACCAGATGGTTTCAATGCAGAACTCTACCTGAACTTCCAAGAAGACCTAATACCTATACTCCATAATGTATTTCATAACATAGAAACAGAAGAGTCATTGCCAAATTCCTTTTATGAAGCTACAACTACCCTGAAACCTATACCACACAAAGACTCAACCAAGAAAGAGAATTACAGGCCAATCTCACTCATGAACATCGACACAAAAATTCTCAATAAAATACTGGCAAACTGAATCCAAGAACACATTAGAAAAATTATCCACTATGATCAAGTAGGCTTCATCCCAGAGATGCAGGGCTGGTTCAACATATGAAAATATAAAAATATAATCCATCATATAAATAAACTGAAGGATAAAGACAATATGATCATCTCATTAGATACTGAAAAAGCATTTGACAAAATTCAACACCCCTTTATGATAAAGGTCTTGGAGAGATTAGGGATACAAGGGTCATTCCTAAATATAATAAAAGCTATTTACAGCAAGCCGACAGCTAACATCAAATTAAACGGAGAGAAACGCAAGGCCATCTCACTAAATTCAGGAACACGACAAGGCTGTCCACTCTCTCCTTATCTCTTCAATATAGTGCTTCAAGTTCTAGCAATAGCAATAAGACAATACAAGGGGATCAAGGGAATTCGAATTGGAAAGGAAGAAGTTAAACTTTTGTTATTTGCAGATGATATGATAGGGTACATGAGCGACCCGAAAAACTCCACCAAAGAACTCCTACAGCTGATAAACTCCTTCAGTAACGTGGCCGGATACAAGATCAACTCCAAAAAATCAGTTGCCCTCCTATATACAATGGATTAGGAAGCAGAGAAAGAAATCAGAGAAGCGTTGCCTTTCACGATAGCCACAAATAGCATAAAATATCTTGGGGTAACTCTAACCAAGAAAGTGAAAGATCTATTTGACAAGAACTTTAAGTCTTTGAAGAAAGAAATTGAAGAGGATACCAGAAAATGGAAAGATCTCCCTTGCTCTTGGATTGGGTAGATCAACATAGTAAAAATGGCAATTCTACCAAAGGCAATTTATAGATTCAATGCAATCCCCATCAAGGTCCCATCAAAATACTTCACAGATCTTGAGAGGACACTAATGAACTTTATATGGAAGAACAAGAAACCCAGGATAGCCAAAACAATCTTATACAATAAAGGAACTTCTGGAGGCATTACCATCCCTGACTTCAAACTCTATTACAGAGCTGCAGTATTGAAAACAGCTTGGTATTGGCATAAAAACAGAGAAGTCGACCAATGGAATTGAATAGAAGACCTGGATATTAACCCACAAACCTATGAACACCTGATTTTTTATAAAGGAGCTAAAAGCACACAATGGAAGAAAGAAAGCATCTTCACCAAATGATGCTGGCATAACTGGATGTGAGCCTGTAGAAGAATGAAAGTAGATCCGTGTCTATCACCATGCACAAAACTCAAGTATAAATGGATTAAAGACCTCAATATTAATCTGAACACACTGAGCTTGATAGAGGAGAAAGTGGGAAGTACTCTACAACATTTGGGCACAGGAGACCATTTCCTATGTATAACCCAAGCAGCACAGATATTAAGGGCAACATTGAATAAATGGGACCTCCTGAAGCTGAGCAGCTTCTGTAAAGCAAAGGACATTGTCACTAAGACATAGAGGCAGCCTACTGACTGGGAAAAGATCTTCACCAACCCTGCAACAGACAAAGGTCTGATCTCCAAAATATATAAGGAATTCAAGAGACTGGACTTTAAAATGCTAATTAACCCAATGAAAAAAGGTGCACTGAACTGAACAAAGAATTCTCAACAGAAGAAGTTCGAATGGCCAAAAGACACTTAAGGGCATGCTCAACCTCCTTAGCAATCAAGGAAATGCAAATCAAAACAACGTTGAGATACCACCTGACACCTGTCAGATTGACTAAAATCAAAAACACCAATGATAGCCTTTGCTGGAGAGGATGTGGAGTAAGGGGTACACTCATCCATTGCTGGTGGGAATGCAAACTTGTGGAACCACTTTGGAAAGCACTGTGTAGGTTTCTCAGGAAATTCGGGATCAACCTACCCCAGGACCCAGCAATCCCACTGTTGGGAATTTACCCAAGAGATGCCCAATCATGCTACAAAAACATTTGTTCAACTATGTTTATAGCAGCATTATTTGTAATAGCCAGAACCTGCAAACAACCTAGATGCCCTTCATTGGAAGAATGGATGAAGAAAGTGTGGAATATATACATTAGAGTACTACTCAGCGGTACAAAACAATGACATCTTGAATTTTGCATGCAAATGGATGGAAATAGAAAACACCATCCTGAGTGTGTAACCCAGGCCCAAAAAGACGAACATGGGATGTACTCACTCATAATTGGTTTCTAGCCATAAATAAAGGACATCGAGCCTATAATTCGTGATCCTAGAGAAGCTAAATAAACAGGTGAATCCAAAGAAACAACATATAGTTATCCTCCTGGATATTGGAAGTAGACAATATTGCCGGGCTAAAATTGGGAACTTGGGGGTGGGGTGGGATGGGGGGATGAGGCATGGGGGAATGGGGAGAGAAAATGTGAAGTGAAGTATGGGGAGAGCTTGGGGAATAGGATAGTTGGGTTATAGGAAGGGTGGATGTGGGAACAGGGAATTATATATCTTAATTAAGGGAGCCATTCTAAGGTTGGCAGAGACTTGACTCTAGAGGGGTTCCCAGGTGTCCAGGAAGATGCCCCCAGCTAGTTCCTTGGGCAGCTGAAGAGAGGGAGCCAGAAATGTCCAGATCCTATTGCCATATTTCTGAATGTCTTGCATATCACCATAGAACCTTCACCTGGAGATGGATGGAGAAAATGACAGAGCCCCACATTGGAACACCTGACTGAACTCCCAAGGTCATGATGAGAAGCAAAAGGAGGGAGATCATGAGCAAGGAAGTCAGGTCCGTGAGGGGTGCGTTCACCCATTGAGTCGGTGGGAAAGGACTAACGGGAGATCACCAAGTCCAGTTGGAATGGGACTGATAGAACAGGCGACCAAATCAGACTCTCTGAATGTGGATGACGGTGGAGGAGGACTGAGAAACCAAGGACAACGGCAATGGGCTTGGATTCTATAGCATGGACGGGCTCACTGTGAGCCTTGTCAGTTTGGTTGCTCACCTTCCTGGACTTAAGGGGAGTTTGGAGGACCTTGGACTTAACATAGTGAAGGGAACCCTGATGGCTCCTTGGCCTGGAGAGGGAGAGAATGGGGGTATGGGTGGAAGGGAGGGGAGGGAAGGGGGAGGAGGAGGAGAGGAGATGGAAATTTTTAATAAAAAAAGAGAAAAAAACTGGGATTCAGAAAGGCTTGTAGAACTTGCTGAAGTTTACACAGGCACAGATCCTCATTGAACTTAAAAGCCCTGTTTCTTTTACTATTTTCTATCGTGTTAAGATAGTGCCAAAATAAACAAAATGTCTTAAGCTATTACTTCGCTGGTATGATGAAGAGATGGGGCACTTTTTGTCTTCCAGTGAGTGAGTAGGAAACAGATGATTTGAAGAGAGCAGAAAGTATGCTTCAACAAGCAGATAAACTGGGTTGCAGACAGTTCATTATCCCTGCTGATGTTGTCAGCGGAAACCCCAAAATGAACTTAGCTTTTGTAACTAACCTCTTTAATAAATACACAGAGCACTTACTAAGCCTGAAAACTAGGACATTGATGGGATTCTACTAGAAGGTAATGTAAAAGTTTCTGTAATGCTAATGTGCTGTCTGTGGCATAAAAACCCAGAGGCCTAAATGCTGTGATGCCAACTCAGTGAGTTGTTTTGTCCATTTGGCTTTTGCAAGAATCTGCTAAAAGCAGATGGAGTGCTGAGTGGGAATTGGATACTGCAGGATGGAGATGGTGACAGAAATAAAATTTGCAAATAAAATTGTTATTGTGGCTCAGTGCCACCACTCTTGTCTACCACAGCCAAGACTAAAAAAAAAAAAAATTTAAAATCCAGGGTACTATCACAAGATCGGTTAGTAAACAAATGTTTTGTTTCAATTTTTACTGATATATTTTTTGGTAAGGCATGTTTGAGTTTTATTAACCCCCACATTTATTTATTTGGAAAAAATGATCTTCTGTTTTGTTTGTTTGAGTTTTTTAACCTGACAGTCATCTGTTTTGAGTCAAGCATTCCATGTGTCTCAGGCTAACCTCAAACTCACTATCCCATAAAGAATGACCCTCAGTTTCTGATCCTCCTGCCTCCAAGTGCTGGGATTACAAGCATCACCTGCAGTTTTAAGAGTGTTACAGATTAAATCCAGAACTTTAAGCACTCTAGGCAAGCACTCTACAAACTTAGTTACGTTCTCCAGAGCCTTGGAAGTGGTCGTGAGACAGTGTCTTATCCTATAGTGGAAACTGGTCTGAAACAAATTACATAGTCTAAGATTGGCCTCGAACTCCTGCCACTCCTTTCTTCAGCCTCATGAAGGCTGAGATTATAGACATGAGTCCTCGTGTCTAACTAGATTATCTTTTGAAACTTTTAACCAGAAAGATATGACTACATGCTAAATTTAACCTATGTTTTAGTAAGTGTATTTCAGTTCTCCATAGTCACAGTGGCATACTATTATGTGATAATTATTAGATCAGAATAAATCACATCAAATTAATGAACATATGCAGTGGTCCTCTCTTTTTATATAGAATACATTTAATTACTGAATGTGTTTTTGTTGATGTTTTAATAGGAGACACTCATGAAGAAAGAACCTTTTGTAATTGGATGAACTCTCTTGGTGTTAATCCTCATGTAAACCATCTCTATGCATAAGTAAGCTACCCTACTGCTATTATGAAGTTATGAACATCATGAATGGATTTAGCATAAATAATGACAACTCTGAAATTTTTATGCATGTTCATTTGTAGCAACTATTCATATTGCCTATGAATATTTCATATTAGTGATTTCAGTCATTATTTTCCTAATGCATGAAAGTCCAAATTCTTTCTTTGCCTGGTCATTGGTAGTAAGAGATCAAATATATAAATTTCTTGATAGTACCTTGGGGAACAGGTATTTGGGGTTTCTTAAACAGTCTGGGAATAGTTGTAGCAGACTACCCATGATTCCCTAAGGCCTTTAGCTTCCTGGCTGGACTGTTTTTGCTGAAATGTAATGGTTTGCATCCTAACTGTATTTACTTTCTTCACCATTTTCCTAAATTATGCCATTCACTACCTACTAACCCTAGTATTAGTTTTGTTCATTGCATTTACTGATTGAGAAAAGTATGAGTCGTGGGTATTGTGACTTTATAGATTTTGTTTGATTTATGTTGTTCCTTACAATTATTGATGAAGCTATGTTTTGAATTGTTACTGACATGCAAGATGCCCTAGTCATCTTACAGCTAAATGAATGAATTAAAGTTCCTGAGGACTGGAGTAAAGTTAACAAGCCTCCATACCCAAAGCTGGGAACCAACATGAAAAGGGTAGCAAATCTGGAATCTGCTTCATTTCTTACTTTTGTTTTAAAATCTCTTGACCATAAGCTGTTTCTTGAGGATAGTAAATACATATTTATTTTGAACAGATTCCTATTATTACACAACACACACCCACATGTATGCACACACACATGACCTAGGAGTACACACACACACGGTAGGGGAGACAGAGCTCATGCAGATTGAGCAAATGACAATCCTTAACAATTCCTTTCTTTTTAAACATTTGCAGTTAGAAAACTGTAATTGTGCAGTTGAATTAGGTAAGCATCTGGCTAAATTGGTGCAGGAGAATTGTCTGTATTCTGTCAATCATGTTTTAAATAAATGCTGATTGGCCAGTCAGGAAGTATATGTGGGTCAACCAGACAGGAAGTAGAGGCAGGGTGATGAGAACAGGAGAATTGGGGGAAGGAAGAAACCCATTCCTCCCAGTCCTGCCCAGACCACGGAAGAAGCAGGATGTGACCTTCCCAGCTAAAAAAGGTACCGAGCCATGTGACTAACACAGATAAGAATAATGGGTTAATATAAGTGATAAGAAGCCTGAGCTAATGGGCCAATCAGTTTATATCTAGACTCTCTGTGTGATTTTCTCTGGGACTAAAAGGCTGGGGGACTGGGCAGGACAGAAACCCCAACTAGCAGGACTTCATGTTACATTAAATTCTCCCTGGTTGGCATTGGAGGACAAGACCTGAACGATTGGAACCCAGCCTTGACCTTGGCTTTAGTCTGGCAGCTAATGAGAAGGTATTCTGTACAGTATTGGCCATTGAATCTTCACAGTAATACAGGTCTATGAGTTCACCCTTAGTATATTTTCACAGATTTAAATTAATCATTTAGTTCATGAAATACACTTTTGAGTTTATTGTACTTAGACTCTAAAATGAGGTTTCTGAGATTGTATGTTGGATACCTCCTTGTGAGTTAGATAGAACTGTAGTTGTTGCCGATCTTTCACAGAAGTCTGCCATATAGATTCAGTCTGATACAGGGTGACTCAAGAAAATTGTCATATGGGTCAGGTGACTGTGGTGCACACCTTTAATCCCAGTTTTCAGGAGACAGAGGCAGACAGATCACTGTAAGTTCAAGGCTAGCCTGGTCTACAGAGTGAGTTCCAGGACAGGCTCCAAAGCTACCCAGAGAGACCCTGTCTCAAAAAATCCAAAACAAACAAACAAAAATGTCAGTTGGGTTACATCTCTAGCTCAGTGGTCCAGGATATACTTAGCCTGCATTAAGGCTATTCTCAGATCACCAAAACAAATAACTTGTCAGAAGCCCAGAATGCTAACTCAAACTTGAAATCTAAGCACCTAGGAGTCTGAGGAAGGAGATGGCTAGTTGGAGGCCAACTTGCACTACGCAAAGAATTGCAGGACATCATGAACTCTAAAGTGAAAAACTGACCCAAAGGAACAACCTCCCCCCCCAAAAAAAAAATATAAGAAGAAATAGGAACATTTATATGTATCCAGTTAAAAATGAAGATATGGGCCAGCAGGATGGCTCACTGGTTAAAGGCCTTTGATGACCTGAATTCTGTCTCTGGAACTCACTTGGTGAAGGAACAGAACCATCTTCTGCAAGTTGTTCTCTGACTTCCATAGGGGTACTATGGCATACATGTATCCACATAGATATAATAACTATAATTTTTATAAATTTTTAAGAAATTGAAGAGTCTTTTGACATATTTTTAATAATTCTTTGAGAATTTCATATATGTATACAATGAACCTTAATAATTTCCAACCCCATTTCTAGCCCCTCCAACTCCTGCTGGATTTTCCCCATTTTCCCTTCCTACTTTAATGCTTTTTTAATGCCCACTGAGTACAATTAATGCTGCCCATATGTACACAATGTGGGACAATCCATTTGGAGCATGGGATACTATTAAGAGCTACACCCCATGACAAAAAAATTGGCTGTCATCCAGTAATATAAAGTGCCAAAGATCCTGTGTGGGGCTTCTGCAGGCAACTACAGCCACTGTCGAGCTGTAAGTGCAACAGGTCCAGATGATGCTGTTTCTCAGCACTCCTTTCTTAGTTCTGGCCCTTATAATCTTCACTTGGAAAATGAACATCTCTTAAAAATAACACCAAAAATATTCATTATGCCTAGGTACAAGCACAGGGTATGAGGTGTATGCGTGTGAGTATGGCATGGCTCATATCATTGTCTCAGATGAAGGTCAGAGATTAACTTTTGGGAATAACCTTTTGCAACCCACTCTAGGATCTGGGAGTGAAATTCAAAATGTCAGACACAGGCATCAGGTTGCTTTACCCACTGAGCCATCTTGCCAGGCCCCATGAAATCTTTGTGATAAAAATATACATGAGACATTTTTCTGATGTTTTCATTTTCTTTTTAGAATATATTGTGCTGCCCCGAAAATCATAGAAATTATGCATATCATTTCTTTCTTCTTTGAGAAGTATTTATACTGAAAATATTGCACTTTAATATCCATAAAGATTCCTGTAGCAGTATCTTGGAAATGCTTTCTGGATCATTTGAGGTTTGATCTTGCCTGTTCTTCTAGCTGCACATATCAGTCATTTTATCTTATACACTGCCTATCCTTGGCCCAACAATTCTCTATGTAGCATGCAGATCCTCACCTCTAGCTCTTGCTTCAGTATCTGGAAGTACCTGGTACATCGATCATGAAATTTTAATATAAATTGGAGCTGGAGAGATGGAGGCTCAGCAGTTAAGATCCCTTGCTGATCTTACAGAGAACCTGGGTTCAGTTCCCAGCACCCACATGGTGGCTCACAAACCTCTGTAACTCTGCTTCCAGGAGATCTAATGCCCTCTTCTGACCTCATAAATCACCAGGAACACATGCAGTGCCCATTCTTGCATGAAGAGAACACACTCATACACATAAATTTCAATAAATAAATCTAATGTTTTGATTTAGTATAAGTTCAAAATCAATTTCAAACAAAAATAAAACAGAAAACAAATGTGTAATTATTAATTGATACTTTCTGTTTTTTGAAACAATGTCTCACTGTGTAGTTCTGACTACTTTCAAACTTACAGGGACCCTTGAACCTCAGCTTCTGCCTCCAGAATGCTAGAGTAATAGAATTATTAGCATGTGCCACCATGCCTAGTTCCCTGATTTGTACTTTCAATACAGAAATTTTGTATCTCAGTTGCCAGATTATATAAGAGAAAATAGATGGTGTCCTTGGGGCTGGAGAGCTGGGTCAGTGACTAAGAATATTGGCTTTTCTTCTAGAGTACCTACAGGGCAGCTCACAACTTCCATAACTCCAGTTTCAGGGGTCCAACACCCTCACACAGATATACATGCTGGCAAAACACCAAAGCACATAAAACAAAAATTTAAAAAATCATTTAAAAAATTCAAAGGTACCCTTGACAAAGAAGAATCTCATCTTGATTTTTGTCTCTTCATAAACTAGGTATGCAGTGTCAATGGCTAGAAGAATCAGAGACAGAGTATATACTCTCCCTAAAGACCGTGTAGAAGTAAAACCCGAAATGGTCATGACAGTGTTTGCATGTTTGATGGGCCAGGGGATGAAAAGAGTGTAAAATAACCAATCTGAACACAACCAACCTTACTCAAAGTGCATGCATGATTAGCCAGTTAGCTATTGCCAGGTGAAGTGCTCATGACTTAAGGAATTTGTGGTCATTCAAAGGACTTTCAGTTTTGATTAACAAGACTAGCTCATCATGACAGCGTTCTGGAAGACTTTTAGTAACAAGCAATTCCTCTTTCCCTTCAAGCTGGATCTGTCCAGCACACCCAAACATGTTCACAATGAATCATCCGCTCTCTCCTCCTAGAATGCTGCCCTTGATATTTCCTGTCATTGTATATTATCTCTTCATGTATCTTTTTACTCTTAGGATGTCCATCTCTTGAGACTTGCTTACATAGGTAGATAGGACTAGTATTAGCTTGCCATTTTGCTAACCAAGACCTACCAGTTCTTACTGAAGAACTGTGATCAGATACTATGTGTCCTTTGCTTACTTTGTAGTGCTGAAAATCTGCTGAAATAACTGGTTGTGCAGAATGTACTAGAAGCTTTTTCACTCATTTATTCTTAAAATCAGTATCTTTTTAAGTATTCTTTCTACATGATTGTTTTTGTGCATTTAAGAATATTTTGATTAAAGTCAACAAGTCTGCTGATTTGCTACATTTTAAGGGCTTCAAATAAATATGAAAATAAGCATAAACTACAGGTGGAGGGAAATGGACAATAAGGTTGTATTTCCCTCTCACACCCAGGCTCAAAGCAAATGGAATATTTTGTCTTCAAAGAGTCAGTTTGACACTTGCTTCTTTGGTTTGAAAACTTGATCACAGAACTCTCTTTCAATTTAAAATTCTGCTAAACATGACACTTAGGAGGAAGAAGTGAGCTCAGAATTTAGATGGTGATTCAATAAGCAAAGAATGTCAAGTGTAAAATAGATTTTAAATTCAACACCTATAACAGAATGATGTAGTTATGAAAAAGAGAAAGTATGTATGCCAGAGTTGATGTTCTCTTGCTTTATTAAGCTTTTTGCTATAGTTTTTGAGGTTATTATGTTATTCTAACTCTGAAAAGTGATGTAATTTTGTAGCATCTTTGTAGTCCAAATAAAGGTATTTGCATAATAATTAGTCTCTGGGGTTTTTTATTTGTTTGGTTTTAAAGATTTGGGTTTTTTTCACTATTGTGTTTTTGGGGTGCATGCCTGTGGCCTGCAGTGGGCACTGTTTCCCCTGGATCTAGAGTTACAGGCTGTTGTAATCTGATTGATGAGGGTGCTGGCTAACAAACTTGGGTCCTGTGAAGGATCAGTAAGTGTTCTTAATGACTGAGCCATCTCTCCAGTTCACTGTTTTGCTTTTGAGATAGGTCTCCTATCATACTGTGTACCTCAGGATGGCTTTGAACTTGAGTTTTCCACTTTGGTTTCACTAGTGCCAGTTTTGCAGGTGTGCCTGCCATAAGTCTCCTCTTGGTACTTCTGCCCCATACTGATAAGCCTATGTTGACCTAAATTTCCTCCTTTTTCTGTTACATTCTATAAAATCATTTGTATTAGATGTGAATATGAGCCTGAATTAGAGGTGTGCAACTAAGGACAGTACAAAAAAGTGTACATGTAGTGGTTTCCTCTAATTTACCAGATATTTTTCAGTAAGAGTACATCACTCAGTAGGAGAGAACATTATATTCAAAAGGTGTTGGGTTCAATCCCCATTCCCCTCAAAATATTTTATCCATTGTCCCCTCCCACTTTATCTTTAATTTTTTCAGTGTTCTTTAATGTACAGACCTTGAAATGGGAGAATCTGACTGGCCAAGGAGGAGAAATGATTAAGGCAGGCTTTCTTAACCTCTATACAGTTGTCACCGGATTTGGATAACTTTCTCTGAGAGGTTAGGTAAGGTGGGCAATCCTGAGCACTACAAGGAGAATAGAAGCATCATGTAGCCACTGTCTACTAGATACCAAGGCCATACTCCTGGTTGTATCCATCAGAGTCAGTTTATTCCTGGGATATCAAATGAGCCTTATCAGACAAGCACAGAATTAGGATGCCCTTTTAAGGTTTTGTGTCATTGACAAGATGAAGTCCAGTCCTTTTGAAATCTACTCACATCTTAAAATAGTTTGAATAAGTATGGTGATATACACCTATGGTTACAACACTTAGAAGGCTGAGGCATACAGATGACTATATCTAAGAGCCTCAGCAGCTTAGAGAAACCATGTCTCATAAAGAAAAATATAAAAAGAATGGGTGGTGTTGACACATGCTTTAATTCCCATCATTCAAGAGGCATAGTCAGTCTGTGAGTTTGAAGTCACCCTGGTCTACAGAGTGAGGTCCAGGACAGTCAAGGCTCAAAACACCAAAAGAAAAAAATTAAAGAAAGGGTTTTATTTTATTTATTTACTTTTTTGTTATTGGAATTCACTAGGTAGGAATCCTAACAATGCTTGCAGGTCACTGAGAGTGAGAGATTCTACCTCTAAGAACAAATTAGAAAAACAAGTGAATAGGAAGAAATACATAAGGAAATAGAAAACTACATTAAACAAGAATAACAGCTAGGTATGACTGTTATTCTTTTGGCTGGCTCTTTAAGGGGCAAGCCATGCCTACTCCCACTACCTCCCATCTCTCATCGCCATCTTGAATCTCTCTCTTGCTGTCCTCTCTTCTTGGAGCACACATGTTCCCCACTTCTCCCCTCTTTTTTTCTCTTCTATTTCTTTTCCTACTCCTCTCTCTCTCTCTCTCTCTCTCTCTCTCTCTCTCTCTCTCTCTCTCTCTCTCTCTCTCTCTCTCTCTCTCTCTCTCTCTCCCTTTCTCCCTTTCCCCTCTATAACCCCCCCTAAATAAATATTTAACATGTTTTGTCTGTCCATGTCTCTATCTCCCACCCGCCTGCCAGTCGCTCACTGCATGGAGCGACCAGCTCTCCCCGCTGCCGCTTGGGTGACTTTCCCAGGACCAGGCGCAAGCTGTGTCTGCCTTTCGCTGCTGGGGATCTGCACCGCTCTGGCAGGTGTCTCTGCCCAGCTGGCGGCTGCTCCAGGAGCCTGCCGGGGACCTGCTAGCATTCTAGGAATTAAATCGGTGCCAGGTGACTCGTGAACCAGGTTCTTTTTCCACTCCCACCACCGGCTTCCCGGCTTCAATGGGTGAGTCTCCCCGTTCTGCTACGGTTGCTTGCTTTCGTTCTGCTACAGTTGCTTTCCTTCACCCGTGTTTCAATCGATCCCGGGGTTCGGTCCACCCCGTGCGTTAGCACTGCATACTTTCCCGAGCAGTGCATTCGACTGGGGACCAGGTCCTCAGTTTCTTTATCTTTTTTTTCATTTTTTCACTTCTTCTCTTTCCCTTTTTTCTCTTCTTTCGTCGGTTAATCACTGCTCAGAGCGCCCCCCCCCCCGCCTCTCTGGGTTCTGGGTCCCCAGAATCCAGCTAGGTCATAACACCCCACTCGTAGTCCTCGTCCACGAGTCCTGGGTGTTCGCACCGATTTACATCCCACCTATATCTCTTTTGGAAGACCGTTCTAATATAGGCCTTGGATGCCGTTCTTTGCATGGGTTTTTACGATTTTGGCTCTGGATAGCAACTGGCTCCCCGGCTTTTAAAATTCCAGCTGGCTTTTTCAATTCCATTCTTCCATTGAGGGGCAGTTTATTCAATGTTGCCCTTATTGTCTGTGCTACTGGGATTTTTACTTAGGAAGTGGTCTCCTGTGCCCATGTGTGGTAGAGTACTTCCCACATTCTCTTCTAACAGGTTCAGTGTGTTCAGATTTATATTGAGGTTTTTAATCGATTTGGACTTGAGTTTTGTGCATGGTGATAGATACGGATCTATTTTCATTCTTCTTTGGTAGAGTTTTTGGGGTCGCTTATGTATACTATCATATCATCTGCAAATAATGAAGTTTGACTTCTTCCTTTCCAATTTGAATCCCCTTGATCTCCTTATGTTGTCTTATTATTATTGCTAAAACTTCAAGCACTATATTGAAGAGGTATGGAGAGAGTGGACAGTCTTATCTTGTTCCTGATTTTAGTGGGATGGCTTTGAGTTTCTCTCCATTTAATTTGATATTAGCTGCTGGCATGATGTATATTGCTTTTATTATATTTAGGAATGAACCTTCTATCCCTAATCTCTCCAAGACCTTTATCATAAAGGGGTGTTGAATTTTGTCAAATGCTTTTTCTGCACCTAATGAAATGATCATATGGTTCTTTTCTTTCAGTTTATTTATATGATGGATTACATTGTTAGATTTTCATATGTTGAACCAGCCCTGCATCTCAGGGATGAAGCCTACTTGATCATAATGTATAATTTTTGGATGTGTTCTTGGATTCGGTTTGCCAGTATTTTATTGAGAATTTTTGCATCAATATTCATGAACGAGACTGCCCTGTAATTCTTTCTTTGTTGAGTCTTTTTGTGGTTTTTGTATCAGGGCAACTGTAGCTTCATAAAAAGTGTTTGGAAATGACTGTTCTGTTTCTATATGTGGAACACATTAAGGAGTATAGTTATTATTTCTTCTTGAATGTTATGGTTAAAATCTGCATTAAAACCATCTGGTCCTGGTCACACTCCCTGCTTTTGATGGATAGCCTCAATGCAGGAGCAGGGACTTTTCCTGGGCCAAGGACCTCACAGACAATCAATAGTATGATTTCTTATAGCAATTTCAGACATCCATATTCTTCTAAGCTCTTAACTATTTATATCACCCTCCCTCTTAAATTAGAGCTCCCCCTATTTTCCTGTTAGCCCTCTTCAGATCACTTGTGTCAGTCTTTTTTCCTATTACTCCACCACCAGCAATGGTCCCTTTTCAATTTCTTGGTTGTTGCAGTTTCTCCAGGTTATGTCATCACACTAAATAACTTGGAGCTAAGAACTTCACGTGAAAGGAGGCATCATTTGTCTTTCTGGGTCAGTGAGTCACACTCAAATTGGTCTCTCCTTGTTCAATGTATTTATCTACAAATTGATGTAGGAACTCCTTCTGTGTGTTGCTTTCATTGGTTAATGGATAAAGAAACTGCCTTGGCCTAGTTGATAGGGTGAAACTTAAATAAGCAGAGAAAACAGAACTAAGTGCTGCGAGGAAGAACAGAGTGAGAGAAGCCATAGATCTTCTGCCTGAGATAGAGGCAGGTTAGAATCTCTCGTAAGCCACTGCCACATGGCACTACACAGATTAATGGAGATGAGTTAAACTAATATGTAAGAGTTAGCCAATAAGAAGTTAGAGCTAATGGCCAAGCAGTGTTTTAATTAATACAGTTTCTGTGCGGTGATTTTGGGTGTAAGCTAGCTGGAGGGCCAGGACAAACAAGCAACCACCCCCTACAACAACAAATTTCATTTTTCTTTACAGGTAAATAGTATTTCATAGTATATTTGTACCACATTTCCATAATAAGATTTGTCACTTGTAGAACATGCAAGTTGTTTCAATTTCTTAGTCATTCTAAACAGAGCAATAATGAATGTGACTAAGCAAGTGTCTATGGATAAGTATGTAGAGCTCTTTGGGCATATCCCAAGGTGTGGTATAGCTGGGTCATCCGATGGATTTAATTTTAGCTTCTTGGGACTCTCCACAGTGATTTTCAGAGTGGTTCCACCATTCTGAAATCCTAACAACAGTGAGTGAGGGTTCCCTTTATTCAACCACCCCTTCAGCATTTCACTGTTTTGTTTATCTTTGTCATTGTAACTGGGTTAAGATAGATGACATTTCAAAGTCGTTTTGATTGTATTTTCCCTAATTACTGGGGGCAATGAACATTTTTTGAGTTACTCAACATACCTTCATTATGAAAGTGTTTGGTAATATATGACTAGATGAAACATCTCTAACATAATAAAAGCTATATATGAGAACTCCACAGCTGACATGAGAACTTCTTGGATTCTTCCTAGAATTGTATGTGATGCTCCAATAACTGGAGCCCATACATTTTATACTGATGCTAATAAATCAAGGAAGGCAGGTTACAAATCAGATGAATTGAGTAAGGTGGAACAAAGCCCTTATAATTCTGTCCAGAAGGTAGAATTATATGCCATTCTTATGGTGCTAAGGGATTTTAAAGAACCTTTTAATATAGTTACAGATTTACAATATGCAGAAAGAGTTATCTTGCATATTGAAACCACTGAATTTATACCAGATGATATAGAGTTGACTTCATTGTTTATCCAGGTACAAGACATAATCAGGAATAGGCTTTCTCCAATGTACATAACACACATCCAGTCACATACAGGTCTGCCAGGTCCTCTAGCACAAGGTAATGCAGAAATTGATCAATTATTGATTGGAAGCATGTTGCAGGCCTCAGAATTTCATAAAAAACATCACGTCAATAACAAAAGTTTAAAGAAAGAGTTTTCCATTACATGGCAACAAGCTAAGGAGATTATAAAGAGATGCCCTACTTGCTCTTTATATAACCAAATACCACTACCTGCAGGGACTAACCTGAAGGGTACTCAAAGGAATGAAATCTGGCAGATGGATGTGTTCCACTTTGCAGAATTTGGAAGATTAAAATATGTGCATCACACCACTGACACTTATTCAGGCTTTCAATGGGCAACTGCTTTAAGCTCAGAAAAGCATGGCCATCATGGGTATACCTCACAAATAAAAACAAATAATGGTCCAGCTTATGTCTCTAGGAAAATGAAATTTTTTGCTTATTATAATATTAAGGATGTTACAAGTATACCATACAATCCTACAGGTCAAGCAGTCATAGAAAGATCAAATTGAACTTTAAAGGATACGTTAAATAAACAGAAAGGGGTAGAAAATGTCAGAAATAGATTACATAATGACTTATTATCCTTGAATTTTCTTAACACTAATGAGAAAGGAACAATAGCAGCAGAAAGACATTGGATAATGGAAAAGTCTGCTGAACTAAATCATCCAGTTTATTTCAAGGATATGCTGGCCTCTCAATGGAAGCCAGGAGATGTGCTACATAGGGGAAGTGATTTTGTTCTTGTTTCCACAAGAGAAAAAATATGGGTACCATCAAAATTAATAAAGGCTTAATTTGAAGTGGAGAAACCTCTTGTAAAGAGCTCATCCACAATGAAGATAATCATACAGGTGGTAAGAAAAACATATACAATGGGGGCAGGGTTCTGTTCTTATCTCCACAGGAAAACACTCATCTTTGAAAAATTCAAGGGACCCTGGATGTTTGAATACTGACAGATGGAAACATAACTACCCAACAGGGACTATCAAGAAAACTGAATAGTTTCTGCAAGCATAAAAATCTAAGACATACTAAATTATATTTCTAAATTTATAGAGCTGGTTTTGGAGTTGGACTCTGGCTCAGTCTCTCTCTACTTCCAAGCCTGTTGTTACAAGAAAAACCCAGAGTTTCTAAAGTTTCTGTCTCATGTCAAGAGCCATGATATGGGACAGAAAGAAATATGGGTTTAGAAAACATCTTTGCATTTCTTCATAACTATCATGCCTTTCATTGAATATATGTATGTCTGTATATGTCTATAATGTTTAGGTTTTCCACAATGAACAATGAGTTTTTCCTGCAGTGATATTTGAAGTTTCCAGGAAGAAGATGAGGCCCCATAACAACAATTCCACCTGGTTGATATGACGTCATGATACTGATAGTGCTACTACAAGGCCTGTTTCGGGTATCAGCTGCACAGACAGTTCCAACTTTGTTAGCTGAAATGGTGCACATCTTGTACAACATTCTGGCCAGACCTCCACAAAATACTCAGAGATTATTTGCAATTTTAAAAGACATTGATTTTGAAATTTAACCATCATTTTACTTTCACAGGATCCCCCAGAAAGAATGTCACCCCCCATGACAGCTGGAAGTAATTCTAGAAGACGACATCCCCTTTCCCAGCAAAGTTTGTCCTTGGGTTTAGGGACATTATTTAGGGGTTGATTATAATTAGTATATGGCTGAGGGTTGGGGGAGGAATTTTATAAGCTCGGGGATCTTTTTTGGAAAAAAAAAGGAGGGAAAATTGGATGATAGGATAATAGATTGGTATTTGTGAGTTATTGTTTATAGATAATCACATTGACATAGATTTTTGTATATGGACACAAAGTTAAATTATATTGAATATTGTATTCATGGATGCTTCTACCTCTGTTTAAAACATTTTTATGTATATATATATATATATATCTTATTGCAGTGTACATTTCTACATCTGATTAAGATACTTATATATTGTTTATGTATTGATATACATTGTTTACATATGGAGGTCATTGTCCTCATTTATTACACAGTTGTTTATTTTCTTACTCTTTAAGTTAGATACTTATTCATAATTTTAGATCAATAGTCATCTATGTCTGTCATATTTATAGTTAAACTAATCAGGTTCTTTAAATACATAGAGATTATATTCTGTATAAAAGATCTTCACTCTCTTCAAAGAGCTGTACAAAATGGCATTTAAGCTAATTTAGAGTTCTGTGGTAGTGAGACACAATCGCTCCTGGCAACACCAATCTATTTCTGAGACATTGTTGAACACCAAAGACACTCCACTTGGAGCTTCTCTTCTTCTTGGCAAAACCAGCCTCTGGGCAAGGAACTGCCCATACCTCAACTACTGACAAAATGCATAGTATCCGGAAATGGATAAGCAGAACTGTCAAATCTTGCCAAGACAGTGTAAGACGGTTTTGAAAAATTTCTTGCCTTTAAAATTAGTCTGTCATTTATTCTAGGCCAGAGCCAAAGTTGGTTGCTTCAATGCTACAAACGTGACTTTGGGTGATTGCCCAGGTATCCAGTTGTCTGTGATTTGTTGCATATTTTGGAAGTTGCTTGATTGTACTTCCTAATTACTCAGGCAACATTATTTCCCTTCTCAAATCTTCAATGGGATTGAAGACTGGATAAATGTAACTACTTTCCTCTCATGACTTGGCCATTATTTATTATATAAGACTTAAGATAGTTAGAATAGAATATTTGTTCTTATTGTATATAATTTTGTAGTAGGTTTAGAACTCTCTTACTTAAAATAAAAGGGGGAGGTGCTGCGGGAGCTACTTTTGCTCCTTCAGCCAATAGTCTTTGAGATACCAGTCCACTGGGGTGTGGTATCTTTCACTTTAAAAAAGTGGCGGCAGCCCTCCACTTGCTCTCTTGCTTCGGATTCCACTTCTGGCTATCAGATGCTTTTCCTGGTCGTGCAGGAGGCTATTGTCTAGGACGGTGATCTGTAAGTTTTTTCCCTTTAAATAAATAACTCTTTTATTAATCATGATTCCAAATGGTGTGGGATTGTTTTGTGACTTACTTCATTAGACATCTTAAGTTTAGAACTCGAAAGAAACACACTGAAGTCAGAAATGAGACACAGACAGCCAATATTCCCACTTCTGTCAATTCTATGCTCAGAGCACTAGCCTGAGCAGTGAGACAATAGAAGGAAATTAAGGCAGATGACATGGAGGACATTTAGAGGGTCCAAAAATTCTACTAGACAAAGTTTCAACAGTGTTGCACATATTGCAGCCAACTTGCACAAACCAATAGCTTTTCTTTTTTTCTCATTTTTTATTAAAGATTTCCATCTCCTCCCCTCCTCCTCCCCCTTCCCTCCCCTCATTTCCACCCATACTCCCACTCCCTCCCTCTCTAGGTCAAAGAGCCATCAAGGTTCCCTTCACTATGTTAAGTCCAAGGTCGTCCCAACTCCCCCTAAGTCCAGGAAGGTGAGCAACCAAGCTGACAAGGCTCACAGTGAGCCCGTCCATGCTGAAGAGTCCAAGCCCATTGCCCCGTTGTCCTTGGTTTCTCAGTCCTCCTCCACCATCAGCAACATTCAGAGAGTCTGGTTTGGTCGCCTGTTCCATCAGTCCTATTCCAACTGGACTTGGTGGTCTCCCGTTAGATCTGCCCCACTGTCTCAATGGGTGAACGCACCACTCACGGTCCTGACTTCCTTGCTCATGATCTCCCTCCTCTTGCTCCTCATCATGTCGTTGGGGGTTCAGTCCGGTGCTCCAATGTGGGGCTCTGTCATTTTCTCCATCCAACACCAGGTGAAGGTTCTATGGTGATATGCAAGATATTTATGAGTATGTCAATAGGATCTGGACATTTATGGCTCCCTCTCCTCAGCTGCCCAAGGAACTAGCTGGGGGCATCTTCCTGGATACCTGGGAAACCCTCTAGAGTCAAGTCTCTGCCAACCCTAGAATGGCTCCCTTAATTAAGATATATAATTCCTTGTTCCCATATCCACCCTTCCTATATCCCAACCATCCTATTGCCCTGAGCTCTCCCCATCATCCACTTCACACTTTTCTCTCCCCATGCCCCCATCCCCCCATCCCCCATCCCACCCCACCCCCACGTTCCCATTTTTTGTCTGGCAATCTTGTCTACTTCCAATATCCAGGAGGATAACTATATGTTTTTCTTTGGATTAACCTTCTTATTTAGCTTCTCTAGGATCACGAATTATAGGCTCAATGTCCTTTATTTATGGCTAGAAACCAATTAGGAGTGAGTACATCCCATGTTCATCTTTTTGGGCCTGGGTTACCTCACTCAGGATGGTGTTTTCTATTTCCATCCATTTGCATGCAAAATTCAAGATGTCATTGTTTTTTACCGCCGAGTAGTACTCTAATATGTATATATTCCACACTTTCTTCATCCATTCTTCCAATGAAGGGCATCTAGGTTGTTTTCAGGTTCTGGCTATTACAAATAATGCTGCTATAAACATAGTTGAACAAATGTTTTTGTAGCATGATTGGGCATCTCTTGGGTAAATTCCCAACAGTGGGATTGCTGGGTCCTGGGGTAGGTTGATCTCGAATTTCCTGAGAAACTGCCACACTGCTTTCCAAAGCAGTTGCACAAGTTTGCATTCCCACCAGCAATGGATGAGTGTACCCCTTACTCCACATCCTCTCCAGCAAAGGGTATCATTGGTGTTTTTGATTTTAGCCAATCTGACAGGTGTAAGATGGTATCTCAAAGTTGTTTTGATTTGCAGTTCCCTGATAGCTAAGGAGGTTGAGCATGCCCTTAAGTGTCTCTTGGCCATTCGAACTTCTTCTGTTGAGAATTCTCTGTTCAGTTCAGTGCCCCATTTTTTAATTGGGTTCATTAGCATTTTAAAGTCTAGTCTCTTGAGTTCCTTATATATTTTGGAGATCAGACCTTTGTCTGTTGCAGGGTTGGTGAAGATCTTTTCCCAGTCAGTAGGCTGCCTCTATGTCTTAGTGACAATGTCCTTTGCTTTACAGAAGCTGCTCAGCTTCAGGAGGTCCCATTTATTCAATGTTGCCCTTAATATCTGTGCTGCTTGGGTTATACATAGGAAATGGTCTCCTGTGCCTATTTGTTGTAGAGTACTTCCCACTTTCTCCTCTATCAAGCTCAGTGTGTTCAGATTAATATTGAGGTCTTTAATCCATTTATACTTGAGTTTTGTGCATGGTGATAGATATGGATCTACTTTCATTCTTCTACAGGTTGACATCCAGTTATGCCAGCACCATTTGTTGAAGATGCTTTCTTTCTTCCATTGTGTACTTTTAGCTCCTTTATCGAAAATCAGGTGTTCATAGGTTTGTGGTTTAAGATCCGGGTCTTCTATTTGATTCCATTGGTCGACTTCTCTGTTTTTATGCCAATACCAAGCTGTTTTCAATACTGTAGCTCTGTAATAGAGTTTGAAGTCAGGGATGGTAATGCCTCCAGAAGTTCCTTTATTGTATAAGATTGTTTTGGCTATCCTGGGTTTCTTGTTCATCCATATAAAGTTGATTATTGTCCTCTCAAGATCTGTGAAGAATTTTGATGGGACCTTTAAAGGAATTGCATTGAATCTATAGATTGCCTTTGGTAGAATTGCCATTTTTACTATGTGGATCCTCCCAATCCAAGAACAAGGGAGATCTTTCCATTTTCTGGTATCCTCTTCAATTTCTTTCTTCAAAGACTTAAAGTTCTTGTCAAATAGATCTTTCACTTCCTTGGTTAGAGTTACTCCAAGATATTTTATGCTATTTGTGGCTATCATGAAAGGTGACACTTCTCTGATTTCCTTCTCTGCTTCCTTATCCTTTGTATATAGGAGGGCAACTGATTTTTTGGAGTTGATCTTGTATCTGGCCACATTACTAAAGGAGTTTATCAGCTGTAGCAGTTCTTTGGTGGAGTTTTTGGGGTCACTTATGTACACTATCATATCATCTGCAAATAACGAAAGTTTAACTTCTTCCTTTCCAAATCGAATTCCCTTGATCTCCTTGTGTTGTCTTATTGCTATTGCTAGAACTTGAAGCACTATATTGAAGAGATAAGGAGAGAGTGGACAGCCTTGTCGTGTTCCTGAATTTAGTAGGATGGCCTTCAGTTTGTCTCCATTTAATTTGATGTTAGTTGTGGGCTTGCTGTAAATAGCCTTTACTATATTTAGGAATGACCCTTGTATCCCTAATCTTTCCAAGACCTTTATCATAAAGGGGTGTTGAATTTTGTCAAATGCTTTTTCTGCATCTAATGAGATGATCATATGATTTTTTTCCTTCAGTTTATTTATATGATGGATTACATTGTTAGATTTCCATATGTTGAACCAGCCCTGCATCTCTGGGATGAAGTCTACTTGATCGTAGTGGATAATTTTTCTAATATGTTCTTGGATTCATCAATAGATTTCTTTTTTTCTCATGGTTTATTTTTTTATATTTAAAAATTTCCATCTCCTCCCCTCCTCCTCCCCTTTCCTCCCCCTCCTCTTCCCCCTTCCCTCCCCTCCTTCTCCCCCTTCCCTCCCCTCCCCTCCACCCATACCTCCCCTCCCTCCCTCTCAAGGCCAAGGAGCCATCAGGGTTCCCTACTCTATTCTAAGACCAAGGTCCTCCCAACTCCCCCCAGGTCCAGGAAGGTGATCGACCAAGCTGAGAAGGCTCCCACAGAGCCCGTCCATGCAGAAGAATCAGAGCCCAGCGCCATTGTCCTTTGCTTCTCAGTCAGCCCCCGCTGTTGTCCACATTCAGAGAGACGGGTTTGGTCGCATGATCCATCAGTCCCATTCCAACTGGAGTTGGTGATCTCCCATTAGTTCTGTCCCACCGTCTCCATGAGTGAACGCACCCCTCTCGTTCCTGACTTTCTTTCTCATGTTCTCTCTCCTTCTGCTCATCATCAGGACCTTGGGAGCTCAGTCCAGTGCTCCAATGTGGGGCTCAGTCATTTTCTTCATCTATCGCCAGATGGAGGTTCCCTCACGGTCCTGACTTTCTTTCTCATGTTCTCTCTCCTTCTGCTCCTCATCAGGACCTTGAGAGCTCAGTCCGGTGCTCCAATGTGGGGCTCTGTCATTTTCTCAATCATCAATAGATTTCTATACATCAACAACAAACATAAAGGGATAGATCATGAACACATTCCCATTTATAATATTGTCAAAGCAATAAATAGGTAGGAACAAACCTAGAAAATTTGTTAATGGCTTTCTGTGTATCTCTTGAGGTCATCCTGTGATTTTTGTCTTCAAGTCCATGTGGTATATTACATTTCTTAATTTAGTTGCACAATATTTTTATGTAATGCTATCAAAGCATAGCAAAAAGCAAATGTATTGCCAAATAAGGTTTCATATTTATTCTCCAAATGATCATTAATCAAATTTAATCTACAGTAATAGCAATCTCCTTTTAAGGAAGAAGCTATTTCTCTGCTCCCAAGACCTTAATTTAACCTCCATAAGAGTAAGTGTGTTTTGGTACCCAAGTCCACACCCAATGTGATTCAGCTTCTTAAAGGCCATTGGCTCCAAGAGGTTCCCCAGCACCTCGCCATCCATTCCTCCTCAGTCTCCAATCAGAAAGGGGCAGGCAGCCCTCCTGAGGGCTCCATTTTCCTTTGCCTTTTTCCTGAGTCCTATGGTTCACTGGGTCCCATTCTCCCAATGGAGAGGATAAGAGTCACAGGAAACCTTGCCCTTCATGCCCATGATAACCTGCTATCTGGCTTCAGGTGGATGCTACTCCACATCATCCTCAGCACGAGCCACCAAAGGGCTGGGGATAACCATGACCTTTATCCAAGAAGCAGGCCTCCTAGGACCCTCATGTGTGGACAAGGACACATCAAAATAGGAAACATTCCATCCCACCTTCCCCTGTGCATACCAGGTCCAAGGCAGTTTCCCAACCTGATCCATCTCCTAGGCATCACCAGGCAACCATTCTTAGCCACCTGTAGCTCTGTCACAATCTTTCTTTTCCCCACAGCCCTCCATCTCCCACTATACTACACCAACCCTACAGTAACCACCAGGCACAAATCAGGAAACTTTTTCATCCTTTCTCCAAAGTCACTAAGTTCCCCTCAGATATGGAACTTTGTGTATCCTCTTCAGACACCCGCCTACATGTGGCCAGGTCTGAGCAGGGAGGGGTAAAACATCTCTCTCAAGAGATTCTAGTGGACCAAGGACAGGCAATCTAGATGCCAAGGGAGAATAAGCAATTCTCGCTTGTCACACATGGATGCCTACAGCACATAGCTACCTCATCTCCTCCTTGGTGACATCTCAACAAATTTCAGGTGTCCTCATAGGAAATCCTCAAGGTGTGTAGACAGAGACTGTTCTTTCATTTTCTGGCTACCCAGATCTGAATAAACACATAGAAACTTTATTAATTACAACACTGTTTGGCCAACAGCTCAGGAATATTTCTATCTAGCTCTTATATCTTAAAATTAACCATTTCTATTATTTAATATTTTATCATGAGTCTTGTATACCAGTACAGTTCTGGTTTCTTCCTTTGGCAGCTACATCGTGCTTCCTTGATTCTGCCTATTCTTAATATCTCTGTTCTGATTTCCCATCTGACTTTACTCTGCTAAGCCATTGGCTCAAACAGTTTTATTCATTAACCAATAAAAGCAACAGGATTAGAATAACATGAAAAATTTATATTGATTAATTTGGAGTGTGCATTACAAACACAGACATCAGAGAAACTCTGCCTCAGACAAGGTTTAAAATGAGAACCAACTTTCAAGAGTTGTCCTCTGTACCCTGTTTATACTGTGGCTCATGTATTACATTCTCACACACTTTGTGAACACTCATATACCTTCATACGCATACACACAAGTTTAAAAAATAAAATAATCTACTAAAAGAATTCTACAATGCTGAATGTATTAGAAGATGCCTATAATTTCAGCATTGGAGAGATGATAGTAGGAGGATATTGGAGACAAGACACTTAATGTGAAAAGAATAAAATAGAAGAGGAGAACCTAAAACTACTCAGGTATTGTATCAGCTTGGAATATACACAAACTTAAGAGAGATGGCTGTATATGGGAGGTTTGTAGTTCCACACATGATTCACAGACTAAACCTTGATAAACTTTGTAGGGCTGCAAAAACTAAAAGGAGAGGTAACTTGTTTTCAATTGTTTTTTATATTAGTTCTTTCCCTTATCATTCTAGACTCTAGAGAAAGCTTAAGTATTCCTGTGTTTCAGTAAATACAGAGCACAAAAAAGGTGTGGCCATATTTGAGCATAATATCCATCATGGTAAATAAAGTAGGAACTGTAAAGTTTTTTCAGCCCAACAAACCTCTTCACCAATGCAATAATCCAAATCATACCAAATCAAATCAAATTAGAAAAAGTCCAGTTTTAATGGATGTGAGCGCTCCTGGGTGGCCTTCCCATCTCCAGAGAGGAATACCAGGAAAACATGGAGAGGTGGAAGGAAAAGCAAAAAGACGACATGTTCATTCTCTTGGGGGGGGCAGTTTAAATAGCCTTTGGGAGTAGTCTTGACCCATGGGGTTACCATTTGGCGGACTTTCTTAGAAGTGGAGTCTGGACTGATGCAGCTCCCAGAGGAGGGGGCTTGAAATGGAACTTTCCACCCAAACATTCTAAAATGGATGCCAGGGGCTGGGGTGAAGTCCCACCTAAACTTTTCAGGCTCTTTGGATATAGGGGTGTTAGCAGCTGGGGTAAAGCTTCTAACCAAACATCTCAGACTCTGAATATATGGATGACAGGAGGCTGGAGTCTCACCTCCAACCAAACATCCCAGACTTCTTGGATATAGGGGGTGACGGCTCAAGTCTGGCTACTTTCTGATGGCATGTGGCAATGTAGGAGAGGGGAGAATTGGGAGTTGGTGGGCTCATGCTCAGTGAGAGGTGTGGCTGGAGAGGCATCCGGTTTACAGCCATCTTGGAGACCTCAGACATTTTTCTTTGAGGGATATGAGAAGGCTAGGAGAAAAAAAATATTATTATTATTATTGGCCCTATGAATGGGGCTAGCCAAAGGAAGAGCCATTAACTACCATAAAGTAAGGGACAGAGATGTGCCCTGAATGGACAGGAGAGGCACTGGTGATTAAGTGAAAGACAAGGGCAGATATGACCTTAATCATACAACAAAAGCATATGCTCATCTATGTTCATAGCAGCATTATTTGTAATAGCCAGATCCTGGAGACAGCCTAGATGCCCTTCAGTGGAAGAATGGATGAAGAAACTGTGGAATATATACATGCTAGAATACTACTCAGCGGTAAAAAACAATGACATCTTGAATTTTGCAGGCAAATGGATGGAAATAGAAAACACTATTCTGAGTGAGGTAACCCAGACCCAAAAAGATGAACATGGGATGTACTCACTCATAATCGGTTTCTAGCCATAATTAAAGGACATCGAGCCTATAAATTTGGGATCCTTGAGAAGATAATAAGAAGGTGAACTCCCAAAAAAGATATAGTAATCCTCCTGGATATTGGAAGTAGACACTATCGCCAGGCAAAATTGGGAACTTGAGGGTTGGGCAAGACTGGGCCAAGGGAAGATGGGGAGAGAAAAGTGTGAAGGGGAGAACGGGGGGAACTCGGAGGAATGGGGTGCTTGGGATATAAGAAGGGTGGATATGGGAGCAGGGAAGCATATATCTTAATTTAAAGAGCTACCTGAGGGTTGTCAAGAGACGTGACCCTAGAGGGGTTCCCAGGTTTCCAGGGAGACGCCCCCAGTTAGTTCCTTGGGCAGCTGAGGAGAGGGATCCTGAAAAGGCCAGTTCCTATAGCCATACTGATGAATTTCTTGCATATCACCATAGAACCTCCACCTGACGATAGATGAAGAAAATGACAGAGCCCCACATTGGAGCACCGGACTGAGCTCCCAAGGTCCTGATGAGGAGCAGAAGGAGAGAGAACATGAGAAAGTCAGGACCGTGAGGGAACCTCCATCTGGCGACAGATGGGGAAGGTGACTGAGCCCCACATTGGAGCACTGGACTGAGCTCCCAAGGTCCTGATGAGGAGCAGAAGGAGCGAGAACATGAGGGAGAAAGTCAGGAACGAGAGGGGTGCGTTCACTCATGGAGACGGTGGGACAGAACTAATGGGAGATCACCAACTCCAGATGGAATGGGACTGATGGATCATGCGACCAAACCCGTCTCTCTGAATGTGGCCAACAGCGGGGGCTGACTGAGAAGCAAAGGACAATGGCTCTGGGCTCTGATTGTTCTGCATGGACGGGCTCTGTGGGAGCCTTCTCAGCTTGGTCGATCACCTTCCTGGACCAGGGGGGTGTTGGGAGGACCCTTGTCTTAGCATAGAGTGGGGAACCCTGATGGCTCCTTGGCCTTGAGAGGGAGGGAGGGGAGGTATGGGTGGAGGGGAGGGGAGGGAAGGGGGAGAAGGAGGGGAGGGAAGGAGGAGGAGGAGGGGAGGGAGTGGGGAGGAGGAGGGAAGGAGATGGAAATTTTTAAATATTAAAAAAAAATAAAAAAAAAGAATAAAACCAGATCTTAGTTGGTAGGTGTTCTTTTGAGCCAGAAGAGTGGGTACTCATGGTGAAGCCTCAAGAGCTTGTGCAGGTGTTACTGGAGGGCCCTTTGTAAGTTGGTCTTGACCCAGACAGCAGGAGTTACCTGTAAAATATGCTTGAAAATGAATGGGGTTAAAATAGGCTCTGGAGACTGTTAGTTTTTACCAGACCAGATTTTTTGATAAAGCAGCAGAACTTTTTCAGGAACCTGAAGGTATCTGTAAGACAACTGGAACAGGAACATTTTAGAAGATAATTAAAGGGAATTGGGAACTCTGGATCTTTTAAGGTACATCTGAAACCTGTTAATTTTGGACTGTGAAGCCCATGAAAGAGGCACACTTGTCCATATTTTTAGTAGGAAATTTAACAAATGAAATAAGTAGTGAGCTACTAGTACCTTAAGTCATCAAATGACATTAAACAGAGCTAAGAGGGATAAATGAGCAGAAATGAAACAGCATTTTTAGCTATGCAGGTAATCCCAAGTCTCTCCTTAGTCTTTGGCAAACACAAATCTTGGAAGCAGTGCTTGCTGTTAGCTGTTGAGCCCAGAAGGCCTAAAGATTTTCCTGTGTTGGGAAGGATTTAGTCTACCTGGGAAGATGAGTCCCACAGTGTAATGTCCATAAAGCTGATAAGGTGAAAGGCAGATTTTTGCTGTGTGGGTGGTTTGCCATACCCAAAGGCAAGCCTCCAGGAAGATCTTTTGTAACCATGTTTCTTCTTGGAGGAGCTATAGGATACTACAGGAGCTGGCATTTCTCTGTGTTAGAAGCTCTTTTATTAAACGTCATACTCTCAGATCTATAAAGGCACTTGAAACTTAGGGTGCCATTACCTGTCAGGTATATTTAAATTAGACATATAAGTTAAATATAGACATGTATTTTACCAAATTAGTTATAGCTTACCAATGCTAATAAATGTAAGAAGACTAAAAGGGATATTTCAATAAGTCAAAGAATACTGTAGGTGGAATGTCTCCTTGGTAGGTCCAACACACATGGGTTCTCTTCAAAATGGCAGCTACCCATGTGTTTGCATGTTTTAGAGCTATTGTAATCTGAATTTACAAGTTTTACAGATCTTAAACCATGCGCACATACACACAGAGATATCAGACAAGCATACTGTGGAAACAAACATACATATACAGAGACATAAAAGAAGCATAGTATGGTTACATTATTTTAACAGACAGACAAACAAAAACCTTTTAGGAACCTAAGTCAGCTGACCAACTTAAAAATCCTGGTGTAGGCAGCAGAAGCCAGGGAAGCACACAGGTGGTTAAGGACCAGATTAGCAGATGCTGCAAGAGAGAACAGAAATATAATGACAGAAGACCTATACAGTTTTAGAGTGGAAGGACGGGGGAAATGGATATGATGTAGAGAGTAAACAGCAAGAGAAGAAAGGGGTTGGGCTGAAACCATGGGCATACAGGGGCTAGGTTGTTTTATGTTAGGTGTTAAGGGATAGACAGTGTTAGATAACCCCAATTTTAAAGGATTTATTTTGTGGAAAGCAACCAAAGGGCAT